>NW_004444214.1:543135-545118 GCF_000243295.1 Trichechus manatus latirostris
CAGAGATGGCTCGGGTAGTGGGATCGTCTGACAAGAATTTTCAAGAAGCGATCATAGCAATGCATCAATATGCAATTATGAACACTCTTAAAACAAATAAAAAATAGAAAGCCTCAGCAAAGAAATAGAAGATATAAAAAATAACCGAAGAGAAAACACAATAACCAAAATTAAAACCTCACTGGACAGGTTCAATAGTAGATTGGAGATTATGGAGGAAAACGTGAACTAAAAGATCAATAGAAATGATTCAATCTGAACAACAGTGAGAAAATAAAACAAAATATTAGAATAGTCATATTGTGTTGTGTGTGTCTCTTTTTCAGTAAGCAATGGTTTCTAAGATCCATACATAATTTCTAATCCTAACTGCTGCATCATACCCAGTAAGGAGATTCACAAATTTCACTCATCCACTTGCTCAGTGGGAGACAATGTTGGCCTGCCAGTTCTACCACCACAAATAACACTGTAACAAATTTTCTCATAAACGTAACTACAGACATTTGAGAACACTTCCCAGAAACAAAGTTGGTGGAACATAGGGGTGTCATGTATACTTAATTATACAAAGTAGTGTCAAAGAGTTCCCCAGGATGGTTGTACCAATGAACATAGCCATTAGAGTATATGAGAGTTCTTATAATTCTATATGATTGCCAATACTTGGCGCTGTCTAATCTCTAATATTTTCAAATCTAATAAATGTAAAATGATGTCTCATTCTTCTTGTTTCCATTTGTATTTCTTTAATAACTAACGAGTTTGCTCATATCTTCCTGTGTTTAATAACTTGGGATTTTGGTTTCATGTCGCTCAGAAATATTTTATCTTTTACCATCTAAACACAGTGTAAGATTTCACTCCTCCTCTCTATTATGTTGTCTTGTCACTGTGTGGTTTACTTCGACCAAGAAAATATGAGCAGAAATAATGTGTGTCACTTGCAGGTAGGAATTTTAAGAGATGGTGCACATTTTGCCACAGGCTCTTTTTTTCCCTCTGTTATAGTGACTGTGTTCTAGAGAGTTGTTTGTATGTCACCCTGTCCCCTGAACAATGTGGGAGCAGAGATGTCAGTTAATCTCTGAATCACGTATAATGTGAGCCAGAAATAAATCTTTCTTATTTTAAACCAGAAACAAGAGTTGCTTGTTACTGCTCCATAACCTGGATTATCTTGACTGAAATAATATTGTTCGTCCATTTTCTTAAAAGGATTACTCCCTTTTTCTAAGTTGTTTGTAATGATTTCTTGCATATTCTTCACATTATTTATTTGTCAGTTTAGACATTGTAAATATTTTCTTTCCTGTCATCTATTAACTTAGTCCACATGTTGTTTATTGAACAGAAATTCTCACTACTTACATAATCTAATTTTTCTTCATTTTTCTCTTAAGATTTGTGGTTTTGAAGTTTTATTTAATGTCTTTCTCAATCCTTAAGGAGAGATTTAGAGAAGGGGTATTTAAAACAACTGCCCTGTAATCCATTCACTTCTTTTAAAGGGGGAAGAGCTCCTGGAAGAAATAGAAGAAAGCAAGAGACCCTATCTAATCTCCTTCTAAGGTGGACATCTAGGTAAATTGACTAATGATATTTGTTCAAAGGAAGATAATTTATCTTTTGAATCTTCTCAGTAGGATAGCCCTAGCTAAAGATTGTTTATAGTAAACAAAGCCAGAATCTATGGATTTTTGAGGCATGGCTCCCTGGAAAATGTCATAGGAACTATACAAGTCTCTGGGGTATAAAATAGAAATAACTTAAATACTGCCAGCTGCGTGAGGTAATAGCCCACGAAGCCCCACTTGAAGAACTCATCTGTTATTCTGAACCAGAAACTGTCTCATATGGAAATGAAGGACCTAGGGAGCTACATGGGATGTTCCAGAGCTCTCTACTCTCATCAGTGCCTCTTGATTGCCATTATCCTTGAAATTATTAGTGAAGTTTGAATTGTTTCATGTGAATCTGATT
>NW_004444214.1:545654-547198 GCF_000243295.1 Trichechus manatus latirostris
GCTCTGTATTTTGCTTATTTTAAATTTCTATCTTTTCTTCTTAATATGTCTTGCCAAAAGTCAATTTTTGTCAATCTTTTGGTTTGTTAAAATCTTCTAAATTTTGTTATTATTTTACTGATTTTTCTCTTATCATAATTATCATATTTCATTAAATTAAAAAATGATATTTGTTATAAATAGCCAAGTCTCAGGCTACAAGGTAAATATGCAAAAATCAGTTTTACTTCTATGTGCAAACAATAAAAATTGGGAAATAAAGTTTTAAAATACCTTATGGAAGAGCATCAAAATATATGCTTTTAGTGATAAATTTAATGAGAATTATTCAAGACTTCATCAATGGAAACTAGAGAATTGCTCAGAGAAATTAATTAAAAGAAATAAATACAAATGTACTGTGAATTAGGATACTCAGTATTATAAAGACGTATGTTAACCCTACTCAAATTTTTCTATAGGCTAAATGTTATTTCAATTCCATCTCTGCTCATTTTTTCTAGATATTAACAAGCTGTTTCTAAAATTTATTTCAAAATGCAAAAGAGCCATAAAGACAAAAACACCCTTAAAATAAGAAGAAAGTTGGAGGATTTGCATCACTTGATTTTAAGGCTTACTCTAAAGCCTCTAAAGTACTTAATTACAATTGTGTATTATTACAATGTGGATTGACAAATCATCAATAAAACTAATTTCAGAAACATATCAACACACACATGGTTCATTGATTTTCAAAATAATCAACAATGTAATTCAATTACATTGGGGAAAGAAAAAGTTTTGAAAACCTTGCAGAAACAACTAGATATTCATATGTGAAAAAATAAAAATTTGTCCTATTTTACACCACAAAAAGCACTCAGCATTAAAGAAAACGTGGATAAGCTGAACTTTATCAAAATTAAAAGCTTCTGCTCCTCCAAAAACTCTGTTGAGAAAATGAAAAGGCAAGCCCTCAGACTGGCAGAAAATATTTGCAAGACGTATGTTTGACAAAGGACTATTATCCAGAAAAATAGATTTAAAACTTTCTTCAAATCCAAAATAAAAAAGACAAACAACAAAATTTTTTAAGTGAATGAAAGATGTTAACAATCAATTCAGAAGAAGTTATACTAATTACCAATAAGCACATGAAATAGGACTCAGAATATTTAGTTATCGGAGAAATAAAAATTAACAATCACAAGATATTCTCTCACTCCCAGTCTAATGGCTGAATAAAAAAAATATTTTAAATACCTAATTTTGGAAAGAATGTGGAATAATGAAACTCTCATACATTGCTGGTGAGAGTTTACAAAGGTACAACTACTTTGAAAAGCCCTCTGGAAGTTTCTTATGAAATTTAACATACTATGACTCATTTTATGACTATTTTAACTCCTGGACATTTTTCTTTGAGAAGTAAAAGCCCATATCCACAAAAAGCATCATAAGAAAGTTCATGGATATTTCATCAATAATAGCCATAACCAGATACAACTCAAATGTTGATCACCAGGAAAATGGAAAAAAAAATATTGTGATCTATTTCTGTT
>NW_004444214.1:547846-565563 GCF_000243295.1 Trichechus manatus latirostris
TGAGGTGTAATCCATACTGAAGGCTGTAGCCTTTGATCTTCATGAGTGGTTCAAGTCCTCTTCACTTTCAGCAAGCAAAATTGTCATCTGCATATCACAGGTTGTTAATGAGCCCTGCTCCAGTCCTGATGCCTTGCTCTTCTTTTTTATGTAGTCCAGCTTCTTGGATTATTTGCTCAGCATACAGATTGAATAAGTATGGTGAAGGGATAAAACCCTGATGTGCACCTTTCTGGATTTTAAATCATGAAGTATCCTCTTCATCTGTTTGAATGACTGCCTCTTAGTCTAAGGATAGGTTACTCATGAGCACAATTAAGTGTTCTGAAATTCCCATTCTTCACAATGTTATCCATAATTTGTTATGATTCACACAGTCGAATGCCTTTGCATATTCAATAAAACCCAGATAAACATCTTTCTAGAATTCTCTGCTTTTAGACAAGATCCACCTGACATCAGCTATGATATCCTTTGTTCCATGTTCTCTTCTGAATCTGCCTTGAATTTCTGGCTGTTCCTCATTCATATGCTGCTGCAACCAATTTTTAATGATCTTTACCATAATTTTACATGTGTATGATATTGATGATATTGTTTGATACTTTCTGCATCCCATTGGATCACATTTCTTATTAATGGGCACAAATATGGATCTCTTCCTGTCAGCTGGCCAGCTTTCTTGACATAAACAAGTGAGCACTTCCAGCATTGCATCCTTTTGTTGAAACATCTCAATTAGTACTCCGTAAATTCCTGGAGCCTTGTTTTTCACCAATGCTTTCAATTCAGCTGGACTTCTTCCTTCAATATCATCGATTCTTGATCATATGCGACCTCCTGAAGTGGTTGAACATCAACCAACTCTTCTTGGTACAGTAACTCTGTGTATTCCTTCCATCTTCTTTTGATGCTTCTTGCATCATTTAATTTTTTGCCCATAGAGTCCGTCAATATTGCAATTCAAGGCTTGAAGTTTTTCTTCAGTCCTTTCAGCTTGAGAAATGCCACATGTGTTCTTCCCTTTTGATTTTCTAACTCCAGGTCTTTGCATATTTCATTGTAATGCTTTACTTTGTCTTCTCAAGCTGCCCTTTGAAATTTTCTGTTCAGCTTTTTTATTTCATCATTTCTTCCTTTCACTTTAGCTAATCTACGTTCAAGAACAAGTTTCAGAGCCTTTTCTCGCATCCACTTTGTTTTCTGTGTCTTAATTACCTTTTGCTTTCTTAATGTCATCCCTTAACTCGTCTACTTCAATGTGTCAAATCTATGCTTGAGATGGTCTCTAAATACAGGTGGGACATACTCAGGGTTGTATTTTGGCTCTCGTGGACTTGTTTTAATTTTTTTCAGCTTCAACTTGAACTTACATATGCATAATTGATGGTCTGATCCACAGCTGGCCCTGTGCTTGTTCTGACTGATGATATTGAGCTTCTCCATGGTCTCTTTCTATAGATGTAGTTGATTTGATTCCTGTGTATTCCATTCAGCAAGGTCCCTATATATAGTAGCCATATATGTTGTTGAAAAAAAAGTATTTCCAATGAATAAGTCGTTGGTCTTGCAAAATTCCGTCTTGTGACCTCTCCATCGTTTCTATCACCAAGGCCGTATTTTCCAACTACCGATCCTTCTTCTTTGTTTCCAACTTTTGCATTTCAATCACCAGTAATTATCAATGCATCCTGATAGCATGTTTGATCAATTTCAGACTGCAGAAGTTGGTAAAAATCTTCAATTTCTTCATCTTTAGCATTACTGATTTGTGAGCAAACTTGACTAATAGTCATATTAACTGGTCTTGTAGGTGTATGAATATTATCCTATCACTGACAGCATTGTACTTCAGGATAGATTTTGAAATGTTCTTTTTGAGACTGAATATGACGCCATTCCTCTTCAATTTGTCATTCCCAGCACAGTAGACCGTATGATTGTCTGATTCAAACTGGCCAATACCAGTCCCTTTCAGCTCATTAATGTATAGGATATTTATCTTCAATTGTTCCATTTCTTTTTTGACAACTTCCAATTTTCCTTGATTCATACTGCGTACATTTCACATTCCAATATTAATGGATGTTTGTAGCTATTTCTATTTACTTTGAGAATACTACTCAGCAGTAAAAAGGAATAAACTCCAATGTATGTGATAATATGGATGAATCTTTCAGACATTATGCTGAGTGACAGAAATTGGACATAGAAAAGCATGTACCTTGTAATTCTATGTATATTAAGTTCAAGGATAGGCCATAGTCATCAGATCACTGGTTCTCTCAGTGGGGAGGAGGATTTATTAGAATGAGGCATGAGAAAAATTTCTCAGGTGATGAAAATGTTCTATATCTTAAGTGGGGTGATGGTTATATGAACGTATATTGTCATGGACTGAAATGTGCCCCCAAAAAATATGTGTATCCTAACCCCTATGCTTGTGGTTGTAATCACATTTGGGAATAGGATTTTCTTTGTTATATTAATGACATAGTATCAATGAATGGTGTGTCCTAATCCTAATCACTTCTGAGTTATAACAATAGCAGATTAGACACAGAAGCAAGCACAAACAGGGGAAGATTGTTGCCACATGAGGATCTTATAGAACCAGCAACACCAGGGCTACAGAAGCTAAAAGAAACAAGTATTGTCCCCCAGAGCTGACAGAAAGAGAGCCTTCCCCTAGAGCTAGTGCCCTGAATTCAGACTGCGAGCCTCCTAAAGTGTGAGAAACTAAATTTCTGTTCTTTAAAGCCATGAATACCAGTAATATTTCTGTTATAGCACCACTAGGAAACGATGACATATGTATTGATCTAAATCTGTCAAAATGTGCATATATCTGTGCATTTAATGGTATATAAATTATACCTCAAGTCTATTTTTTAAAAAAAGGTATCTAACCTATCCTTTTCCTATAATCATCAGGTGCCTTTCTCTGACCAGCTGCAACTTTCCACTACCCTGCCACCTTCATATGCGAATTCAAGACAGCCTTTAATCTCCACAGGAATTTCCCATATTATTTTTTATACTAGTGTATTTTCATTGCTGTTGTTGTTCAGAACATGCACAGCAGAACGTATACAACATGTAGTCAACAATGACTACATGTACAATTTAGTGACATAAATTACAACTTTCAAGTTGTGCAAACATTCTCATCCTCTTTTTCCAAATTGTTCCTCCTCTATTAACATAAACTCACTCCCCCCAAGTTTCCTATCTATTCTTTCTAGTTGCTGTTCTCAATTTGATCCTGTATAGTTATCTAAAAGAGTACAAGGCAGACATCCTTTTTTTTTTTTGTTTATTGTTGTAGTTAAAGTGAAAGTTTACATTTCAAGTTAGTCTCTCATACAAAAACTTATACATACATTGTTATGTGACCCTAATTGCTCTCCCTATACTGTGACAGCACACTCCTCCTTTCCACCCCTGATTTCCCATGTCCATCCAACCAGCTCCTAACCCTCTCTGCCTTCTCATCTCACCTCCGGACAGAAGCTGACCATTTAGCCTCATGTATCTACTTAAGCTAAGAGGCACACTCTTCATGAGTATCATTTTATGTCCCATAGTCAGTCTAATCTTTGTCTGAAGATTGCCCTTGGGGATGGTTTTAGTGCTGGGTTGACAGGGAATCTGGGGGCCATGTTTTCCGTGGTTCCTCCAGTCTCAGACAGACCATTAAGTCTGGTCTTTTTACCAGAATTTGAGTTCTGCACCCCACCTTTCCCCCACTCCATCAGGGACTCTCTGTTGTGTTTCCTGTCAGGGCAGTCATTGGTGGTAGCCGGGCACCATCTAGTTCTTCTGGTCTCAGGCTGATGAAGTCTCTGATTTATGGCCTTTTCTGTCTCTTGGGCTAATACTTTCCGTGTCTTTAGTGTTCTTCATTCTCCTTTACTCCAGGTGGTTGGGACCAATTGATGCATCTTAGATGGCCGCTTGCAAACTTTTAAGACCCCAGATGCCAGTCACCAAAGTAGGATGCAGAACATTTTCTTAATAAACTTTGTTATGCCAATTGACCTAGATGTCCCCTGAAAACATGGTACCCAGACCCCTACCCCTGCTACTCTGTCCCTCGAAGTGTTTGATTGTATTCACGAAACTTCTTAGCTTTTGGTTTAGTCCAGTTGTGCTGACTTCCCCTGTAGTATGTGTTGTCCTTCCCTTCACCTAAGATAATTCTTGTCTACTAGCTAGTTAGTGAATAACCCTCACCCTCCCTCCCCACCCTCGTAACCATCAAAGAAAGTTTTCTTCTGTGTTTAAACCTTTTCTTGAGTTCTTATAATAGTGGTCTTATACAATATTTGTTCTTCTGTGACTGACTAAATTCACCAAGGCAGACATTCTTCACTAGTTAAGCTAAATGATTGTTTGGTTTAAAGAAGATTTCAGGGGATATTTTTGGCTTAAAGTTTAAAGATTATCTCAGGGCAATAGTCTCAGAGGTTCATCCAGCTTCTGTGCCTCCAGAAAGTCTGGATTCCATGAAAATTTGAAATTCTATTCCACATTTCCCCATTTTTGAAGAATCTCATATTATTCTAATTGTTTCCTAGGTCAGAATTTCACTCCCACTTTTATAGTTTCTGTGCATTTAATATAATGTAAATTATACGTCAGAGAGAATTAAAGCAAATCTTGAGTGTTGATTTTGAGTGGTCATGCTATCATAAGAGGAACCACACTTTCTGGGTATTATTTTGCACAATGCACACACACTGAAAAAGCTGCATTTATAAGTTTTGACTTATCCAAGAGTGCATAGTTAGTAAACAATTTAAGCCAGAACTGTCACTAGAGAATCTGGGCACCTTTAATTTCATATAATTAAAGACGAAGTCAGTGGTAGGTAACTTAAAGCCATTGTTTTATGGCAATTATTCATTAATCAATTATACATCTCAATGCAGAGATAGATATTAATTATAATCATATTCAGAAACTAACTTCTGCCTTCCATAATGATACAAGAGCATGAACAAAACAATACTAAGTACATTACTATGTTTTTCTTCTGACAAGCATGGCTATCATTTAAAAAAAAAAAACCAAAACCCATTGCTGTTGAGTCTGTTCTGACTCAGAGCAAACCTATAGGACAGGGTAGAACCTCCCCATAGGGTTTCCAAGGCTATAATCTTTACAGAAGCAGACCGCCACATCTTTCTCCTGCGGAGTGGCTGGTGAGTTCAAACTGCCAACCTGTCAGTGAGCAGCCAAGCGCTAAACCAAGTACAGCTGAAGCCCAGGGCTGAAGTGGTCCCCACCTAGAATCCAGAGGGCGAGGCTAACACCGAGAGTCTGGAGGGCAGGGCCATTGCCCAGATGGTCTCAGAGAACAGAGGATTATCTTCAAGCCTTGAGAGCTAAGGTAATTTGTCCTGCTCGGATTTGGACTTGCTCTAGTGCCTATTATCCTTTCTTTCCCTCTAATATCTCCTATATGAATGAAATGTCTACCTCTGCCTATTCTGTCATTGTACCTTGGATAGAGATAATTTGTAGCCTAGATTTCACAGTTTCACAGATTAAGAGGAATTTTGCCCCGGGATGGAATATGCCTGAAGTCTCACCCATATTTGATTTAGATGATTCCGAAGATGAGATTTTGGACTTGGAGTTGATTTAAGACTTTTGGGATGATGTGATGATGTGAATGTGTTTTGCATGTGGCAAGGTCATGAATTTTGGGGGACCAAAGTGTGGAAAGTTTTAGATTGAAATTGTGTTCCCCCAAAATATGTGTTGCGAATCCTAACCTCTATGCTTGTGGTGGGGCCCTGGTAGCACAGTGGTTAAGCATTTGGCTGCTAACCAAAAGGTTGGCAATTCAAATCCACCAGCTACTCGTTGTAAACCCTATGAGGCAGTTCTACTCTGTCCTATAGGGTCTCTATGAGTCAGAATGGACTCAATGGCAATGGGTATGCTTGTGTTTATGATCCCATTTGGGAATGCGTTGTCTTTGTTATGTTAATGAGACAGGATTAGTGTAGGGTGTGTCTTGAGTCAATCTTTTACAAGGTATAAAAAGAGCAGATTAGACAAGCAGAGATGCTCCATAAAGATCTCCCAGGAGCAGAAGCTCAAAGAAACAAGGACCGTCCTCCAGAGCCAACAGAAAGAGAAAGCCTTCCCCTAGAGCCAGCACCCTGAATTCTGACTTCTAGCCTCCTAAACTGTGAGAAAATAAATTTCTGATTGTTAAAGCCATCCACCTGTGGTATTTCTGATATAGCAGCACTAGATAATGAAGACAGCACCACCAGGGTACTACCAGGGCTCCTATATGGCTATCGTTATACATGTGTAAAAGTAATGATAGGAGAGATTTTCTAATGTTTTTTTTAGCAAGAGAATGTTTTCTTCATAAGAAAGAGAATGGATACAAAGATGGAAACTAGAGGGAAAAATTCAGAGAATAAAGAAATGGAGGAAGAGAGAATTAAAGCACATCTTTTAAGATGGAATTAGATATGGTTGTAAAGACAGGAGCAAGTTCACATCAGCAGGGTGGCTGTTTGCTCCTCATAGTCTTGGGAGTGTAGTTATGATTCAACAATTGCTCTCCAGCAACTTCTTAGCAGAAAATATTTAATGAAAATCTTAGCAGTAGTTGGATGATGTGAGAATCCTTGAGAAACCACAAGATCATATCTATTTCACAATATCTAACCCAATGTTTGCCATGCTGTCTCAAATCTCCTTCTGTAAAGTCATTATCTTAAAGCTAAACTTCCAAAAAGAGGTTTTAGGACTTATTTATTCTCTACTTCTTGGCATATTTTTACTCTTAGATTTTGTTATTTAGAGTTTATTTAGAGCTTTGGTATATGGAATATACACTGAATCATTAAAGGTTGACACTTAAGAAAGAACTAAGGCCTGGCCAAAGTAGACAATTGCTTAAACAAGTAGTAATCTCTGGAAAGTCAGTAGCTACTTGAAAATGATGAGAAAGTCACTACTAAATGGAAAACGAGGAAATGAGAAATTATAAGTAGGGCTGGCTTCTGTGCAACAAACTTAAAGCATTAAAAGATATGGTTCCTGACTCTCACTCAACATTTTCTGTAAATAACACATAAAAAAAACAAAAAGAGTTGCCACTGAATCGACCGCAACTCACGGTGACCTCATGTATATCAGAGTAGAGCTGTGCTCCATAAAGTTGTCAATAGTTGGTTTTTTAGAAGTAGATTGCCAGGCCTTTCTTCCAAGGCACTTCTGGGTGAACTTGAACCCTCAACCTTTCAGTTAGCAGTCAAGCACGTTAACTATCTGTACCACCCACCCAGGGACTCCAAACAACACACAGAGCTCTTCAATTTATAAGCAGGAAAAAAAGCATTACATGAGAATCACTAGCAATACCTCTTGGGGCAGGGCAGAATTAACATGCTTTTTATTTGGTTTATAGCATGGCTTGTATCTACAAAAGTTCTTATCTGGAAACTCCACAAAGAGAACTCTCTACGTGCCAGATGAGTAGGGACACATCTGTCCCACAGCCACCATTTTACCACACTCATTCCACCTCAGGTCTACAACTTAGCCTCAACTCTACACCTGATTCCAAGGGCAGTTTTAAAGCTGCAGTTTGATGAGTTCCTCAAGAACCACGGTGCATCTGACGTTTATGCTTCCAAACAGTGTTGTCAGCAAGAAGTAGTGAAAAGAGAACTGGACTGGAAAACCATTAAACCATGGTTCCCTGTATGTGTTCTGCCTCTCTGTGTTGTTGTTGTTAGGTGCTGTCCAGTTGGTTCCGACTCATAGTGCCCCTATGTACAACAGAACGAAGCACTGCCCGGTCCTGCGTCATCCTCACAATCATCATGCTTGAGCCCATTGTTGCAGCCACTGTGTCCATCCATTTCATTGAGGGTTTTCTTCTTTTTCACTGACTCTCTACTTTATCAAGCATGATGTCCTTCTCCAGGGACTGGTCCTTCCTAATAACATGTCGAAAGTACATGAGACGTAGTCTCGCCATCCTAGCTTCTGAGGAGCATTCTGGCTGTACTTCTTCAAAGACAGATTTGTTCATTCTTCTGGAAGTCCATGGTATATTCAATATTCTTCACCAACACCATAATTCAAAGTAAATTATAAACCAACGCATTCAACTACTGGTGTGTGCTAGGTGATCTTTGGCTGGGGGGCATGGACAGGTCATAGATGATGGAGGATTTGGTTAAGGAGAATTTCCAGAACATTAAATTACGTTTTTAGGACACTTTACTGTGTGCTAGGCATTGCTGTGAGTAATTTATACATCAACTCTTTTAGTCCTCACTAAAAGTCTATGAGATAATCTTTAAACCTTAAACCAAAAATATCCCCTGCATTCTTCTTAAAAGTAAACAATAATTTAGCCTAACTAGTAAAGCCTGTCTGTCATGAGCACTGTGCTCTTTCAAGATCTATTTATATGGGATCAAACTGACAACAGTAACTCAAAAGATGAGATAGAAAACTTAGGAGGCAGTGAGTTTATGTTAATAGGGGAGGAACAACTCACAAAAAGGAGTGAGAATAGTTGCACAACTCGAAGAATGTAATCAATGTCCTTGAATTGTACATATAGAAACTGTTGAACTGGTGTATGTTTTGCTGTGTATACTCTCAATAACAACAACATAAATAAATAAAATTTTAAAAATCCACAAAATAGGTACTACATGACAAATAAGGAAATAGATACTAAGGAAGATTTGGTTGATTTATCCGAGCTACAGAATCCAGGTTTCCCAGCTCCAGAATCTGTCCTGAATCGCATAATACAATCAGAAAGAAGCAGGTTTACTTAGTTCTTCTTTGCTGTGTTTTGACAACCAGGAAGAAAGCTGTAGAGAAACACTGAGTGCCAGGGACAATGAGCATTTTGCTTTGTTTTGTTCTCATTTCACTGAATTGACAGACAGCATAAAAACATAAATTTAAGGATAATATGCTGAATAACTATACTGTATTCAGAGTCCACTTTTATTCTTACCTAAGAAATATGAAGCCTCTATAACTAGGTTGTTTTGCTGCACTATTTGACGTAAATGTTATCTGTTAGGAAAACACCTAATATTAAATGTGAGACAACTGGGAAAAAATTTTTGGCAATATGAATTATGGACTGACACATTTAAATCAATGCTGTTCTTGATCAAACAGCACTTGGCTAACCTGATGAAAATTTTAAAAAGATGAAGAAGTACAAAAAAGAAGATTCCCAAAGGGCTTTCTCAATACATGAACTATACTTATTTTGTCTTCAAAAGAATATATATTTTCACTCAGTAAGGTTTGTTCTCATACATTTTATCATTCAGACTCAGTTCAAGTCTCTGAGGAGATGGAATATGAATATATATATGTATGTATATATATATATATATATATATAAAATCTCCTTTTATTTTAGATTGTTATTCTTTCCTTTCTCAATACTACTTCTACATTAAAATGTATTCACTTTAATCATTGCTTGTATCTTATTGTATTGAAATATTTATTTGTTTACTGCCCTTACTAGACTATGAGATGTTTAAGAGTCTGGGACACTATCTTATTCATTTTTATATGCTTGGCAACTAATTTTGGGCACAAAGTATAGTAGGCCTTGTGACACTGTTCCCTGAAACTACTCTAGCTGTCTCTCTTGCTCTAGACCTCTTATAAAACTTGAGGTCATTTCTTAATCCAATAAAAGTGTCACAGCAGAATTCTTAAGTGTGGTACATGCTGTCTCCACAATCCAAAGACGCCAGTCGAGTACTTACCTCTGTCTTGATGGCAAGAGTTGCAACGTGTAGCAATTTTCCCTTTATCTTAGAGGGGATGTCCCCACATGACCACGACCACCAGATCCCTACATATTTCACTATGTCATTCCCCTGAATGTTAAAGGATTTTATCTTCCACTTTCTGGTAGACTATTGCTCAAAGAATTAGTCATCTCTGGAAAGTCAATAGCTACTTCAAAACAATAATGGGAAAGTCACTACCAATGGTAAAATGAGGAAATGAGAAATTATGAGTAGGGCTGACCCTGAAGCAACAGACTCAAGAGGTTAGAAAGTATGGCTCCTGACTCTCACTCAATATGTCCTGTAAATAACATATAAAAACAAAAAACAAAAAAAGTTGCCATCGAGTTGATTCTGACTGAATTTGGAAGTATAAACTTCCATTTATTCTGTTAAAAATATTATATCTGACACGTTATATGTGATTCAGGCTACCATTATTTTAGAGGCAGTCTGCCATTGAACCTGAGTCTCCCTGTATGTTCCTTCTCGGTATGCCAAGAATCCATGGCCGTGGTTGCTCTTTACTTTGGCCCATTTCTCAGGTTAGGTTTACACTGAGAAACCTTGAGGGGTGAGGTAATGTTTCCCTCTGTACATTGTATTCTCCAAGCTCTGTGCTCCTCAGCTGTGAGCAAGCTCACTGCAGCATAGCATCTGCCTAGGTCACTATGCATTGCCCCTATAGGACTTGGGGGCAAGAGGAACCAGTAGAATATGATGTCCATGCTGCTTTCTGTGTCAATAATAAAAATATCTCAGGCCCACAAGTCTCAGGTTTCCTGTCAGCATCCATTAAATATTAACAGGCTAATTTACTGGCTTGTAAGCAGGATAAAATCCCAGACCCTAACACACTGTTTAAATCTATGGTTGTTGTGTTGTTGATAGGTGCAGTCGAGTCAGTTCTGACTCATAGAAACCCTATGTACAACAGAACGAAACACTGCCCAGTCCTGTGCCATTCTCACAATCGTTGCTATGCTTGAGGCCATCATTGCAGCCACTGTTTCAGTCCATGACATTGAGGGTCTTCTTTTCACTGACCCTCTACTTTACCAAGCATGATGTCCTTCTCCAGGGACTGGTCCCTCCTGATAATATGTCCAAAGTATGTGAGACAAAGTCTCACCATCCTTGCTTCTAATGATCATTCTGGTTGTACTTCGTCCAAGACAGATTTGTTCATTCTCCTAGCAGTCTATGGTATATTCAATATTCTTCATCAACGCCATAATTCAAAGGCATCAACTCTCCTTCAGTCTTCCTTATTCATCGTCCAGCTTTGATATGCATACTAGTAAGGCACACCTTAGACCTAAAAGTGCCATATTTTTAACACTTTAAGAGGTATTTTGCAGATTTTCCCAGTGCAATATGTCACTTGATTTCTTGGCTGCTGCTTCCAGGGGCATTGATTGTGGATCCAAGTAAAATGAAATCCTTGACAACTTCAATCTTTTCTCCTTTTATCATGATGTTTCTTATTTGTCCAGTTAGGAGGATTTTTGTTTTCTTTATTTTGAGGTTTAATTCATACTGAAGGCTGTAGTCTTTGATCTTCATTAGTAAGTGCTTCAAGTCCTCTTCATTTTCAGCAAGCAAGCTTGTGTCATCTGCATATTGCAGGTTGCTAATGAGTCTTGCTCCAGTCCTGATGCCTTGTTCTTCTTCATATAGTCCAGCTTCTTGGATTATTTGCTCAGTATACAGACTGAATAAGTATGGTGAAAGGATACAAACCTGAGACGCACACCTTTCCTAACTTTAAACCATGCAATATCCCCTTGTTCTGTTTGAAAGACTGCCTCTTAGTCTATGTACAGATTCCTCATGAGAACAATTAAGTGTTCTGGAATTCCCATTCTTTGCAATGTTATCCATAATTTATGATCCACACAGTCGAATGCCTGTGTCTATGGTAGGGCACTGTCAGCTGCCATGAATCATCTGTTTTTGACAAGGCCAGGTGAATAGACTACTTCCTCTGCATCTTTGATGGTGGTTTCCATCTCCTTAATTCCTCCAAGAGTGAAGGATTACTTATGGTATATAAGCTTGAAGCTGGAAATTGGGGACATATTTAAAGCTTCCACCTGACTTTTCTTACAATAATAATATTCACTACATAGGTCAGGGAAGCAATGTTGAATGTTCTGTCAACTGTTAAAGGTGTCCAGCCTCATAAGACATCCACGAACCATGCAAGTAATTTCAGAGTGGATCCATGAGTCCACTTGACTGACTGTGATAATGACTCAGGCCAAAACTCTATTTATTACTTGACCTGGTGGTGCAATGTTTAAGAGCTCAGTTGCTAACCAAAAGTTTGGCAGTTTTAATCCACGAGCCACTCCTTGGAAACTCTGTAGGGCAGTTCTACTCTGTCCTATAGGATCATTATGAGTTGGAATCAACTCAGTGGCAACGGGTAATGTTTGGTAATGTAGAGGGTCAGTGAAAATGAGGGAAACCTTCAATGAGATGGATTGACATAGTATTTACTACAATGGACTCAAGCAGACCAGTGATCATGAAGATGGCACAGGACCAGGCAACATTTCATTATATTGAACACGGAGTTGGCATGAGTCGGAGCCAACTTGACAGCAAATAACAACTACAACAACAATGCCTACTCTAACTTAAAACCACAATGTCATTTTTTGTCCCCTACTATCGGTGGTTAAGGATTCAGCTACTAACCAAAAAGTCAGCTGTTTGAATCCACCAGGCTCTCTTTGGACACCCTATGGGGCACTTCTACTCTGTCCTATAGGGTCGCTATGAGTTGGAATTGACTCCACAGCAATGGGTTTGGTTGTTTTTGGTTTATGAGTGTCATAGCCAACCTTGCATCTAAAAGTCCTTAAACATTCTGGGTAGTCTACTTTCTCCACTATATTTTTAACCTGAGGTTAGCTGCTGAACTCAGAGAAGTGTTGATATTGTTGTTAGGTGCTGTCAAGTTGATTTTGACTCATAGCGACCCCAGGACACAAAATAGAAGTGCCCCATAGGGTTTTTTTTTTTTTTTTTTTTTGCTGTAATATTTATGGAAGTAAATTGCTAGGTCTTCCTCCCACAGAGCTGCTGGGTGAGTTGGAGCTGCTGGATGGGTTCGGACTGCCAACCGGTTGATTAGCAGCCAAGCACTAACCCATTTGCACCACCAGAGCTCCTTGTTGGAGAGGTAGTAGATCAATATTCACTGTATGTCATTGTGGAGAATTTGCAAGGACCTTCCTCAAGGAGGCTCGACTCTTCTTCAATCAGTAGTCTCAGGATCTGAGAACTGGCACAGATCTGTATGTGATAGCCCCTACCACCTCTGATTACACAAAAGTTATGGTACTACCAAACAAAATGATAAAATATTACAAGTGAAGGAAAGATATAAGCTGAGAATTAAGCACACTATCGGTCACCTCACCCACACCTCTCCCAGCGCTGAATGGCTAATATCTATTGTGTATCTGACTGCCAGAGTGCAGCCAAGAAAGGAAAACCAAAGGCTGGTAAGGTAATTTTTCCTCTATTGCTCCTTCCCCAGGCACTCCACTGAATCATTTGGTTTAGGTCAGTCAATGTTACAGCTTTTGCAAAAATAGAAGCCTGTCATTCAAAATGGTCATGAGATGCTAATTTTTCATGTCAAGTATATGCTGTAATTTTTCTTCCAATGATTAGTGAGTAAGAAGATTATAGTGGTGTAAGCTTTGGGTCTTGACAATGTATGCATTTTTTCTAGGATCTTTTTTGTCATCAGTCCACTGAGTGTTAGACAGTATTTTTCAGGATTACCATAGGAACAGTGGCTTTTGGAAAATGTCATGGATTGAATTGTGTCCCCCAAAAGTATATGTCAGCTTGGTTAGGCCATGATTCCCCAGTTGTGTGGTTGTCCTCCATTTTGTGATTATAATTTTATGTTAAAGAGGATTAGGGTGGGATTATAACACCCTTACTAAGGTCACATCCCTGATTCAATGTAAAGGGAGTTTCCCTGGAGTGTGGCCTGCACCACATTTTAGGTTACAAGAGATATAAGGAAAAGGAAACTAGTAGAGAGTGGGGACCTCATACTACCAAGAAAGCAGCCCAGGAGCAGAGCGTGTCTTTTGGACTCAGGGTTGCTATGTGGAGAAGCTCCTAGTCCAGAGGAAGACTGATGACAAGAACCTTTCTCCTGAGCTGACACAGAAAGCCTTCCCCTGGAGCTGACACTCTGAATTTGGACATCTAGCCTACCAGACTATGAGAGAATAAAAGTTTGTTTGTTAAAGTCATTCACTTGTGGTATTTCTGTTACAGCAGCACTAGATAACTAAGACAGATAGGAATTTGATTTCTAGCTATGCCATGAAGTCAGAATGCTTTCTCGGGAAAGGAAGTTCGATGTCTGGGGCGGAGAGGAGACAATCTCCCTATCATGAGTCACTGAGTCATCTGGAAGTTGTCAGAATTGTCTGTTGTTCATATGCACATTTGTGAAAATTACTAAAATCATCCCTACCTCAAGGTACTTTACTTCCATTTGTAGGAAAATGTTCACAATGCATTGATTTTGTTAAAATGACACTTTACTACCATTAGCCAGGAAAAATTGCCATAATGAATATACATTGATGATGTGTACAGTGAGAGTGATTTCACACTTAGATGTGGTGCTTTGTGCTGTACACAACTGCAGGATGCTGCCTGAATGTCTTGGATTTCACTTCCTCAGAGGTGAGTAATTCTCAGCAGTATGCAGTCCCTTGTAAAAGCCTGACCCTATAGAGGTCGTAGTGGCTATGGCTTCAACGGTAGGACCAAGCTGATTAATGGTAAGAGTTAGTCTGAACGTGCACATAGTTTTCAGCTTTTGAAATGTCACAGGAAAACCCAAGAATCACTAAAACACCATTTTTTCATACAAAGTCAATTCTGACACCTCCTGTCCCTCCCACGGCACTCTCTACTTCTCTGCTGGGTTCAATAATTCATTGCAATGGCCACACAGAACTCACAGACCATATTGATGATTATGGGGTTTATTGGGGAAGAAACAGTTACAATTCAGGTTCAGGAATGCTCAGGACACGGTTCTTCCATCAGGAGATACTCTTCCTAGCCATGCTTGCAGGCATGCCTCTCCCTGCCCGTCTGCCTCTGTCCAAAGTCACTCAGCTTTCTCTGTCTATGGGCCAGGAAGCTCTCTGTACAGTCCCTCCTGCTGGTCTCTCCTGCTACTGCTTCTCTGCCACTGCTTCTTGCTGTCTTCAGGGTTATAGCTCTTTCTCTGTCTCCTGTGTCCAGGAGCTCCTCAGAGCAGGGATCCTGTGTCCAAAGGATGTGCTCTCCACTCCTGGCTATTCTTCCTTGGTGGTGGTGGGATTGTCTCCTTCCTGCCTCTCTTAGTCATCTAGTGCTGCTGTAACAGAAATACCACAAGTGGATGGCTTTAACAAAGAGAAATCTACTTTCTCACAGTCTAGTAGACTAGAAGTCCATATTCAGGGCATCATCTCCAGCGGAAGCCTTTCTCTCTCTGTCGGCTCTGGAGGAAGGTCCTTGCCATCAATATTCATTCCCCTGGACTAGGAGCTTCTCTGTGCAGGAACCCTGGGTCCAAAGGACATGCTTGCTCCTGGCAGTGCTTTCTTGGTATGAGGTCCCCAACTCTGTTTGCTTCTCTTTCCTTTTATCTCTTGTAAGATAAAAGGTAGTACAGGCCACACTCCAGGGAAACTCCCTTTACATTGGATCAGGGATGTGACCTGAGCAGGGTGTTACATCCCACCCTAATCTTCTTTAACCACAGGCAGAGATTATGATTTATAGCATATAAGAAAATCACAAAATGGAGGATAACCACACAATACTGGGAATCACGGCCTAACCAAGTTGACACATATTTTTGGGGGACACAATTTAATCCATGACAACACCTCTGGGGTGGCTCATTTCAAGCCCAGTGGGATGTCAAAACCAACCAATCCTGTATGTGGGACACAATTACCTTATCTGCACAGTCCCACGCATTCATTTGGGTGGGAGTTAGAAGACCATGGCAAGAAAGGCCACACAAAAGAGATCTATCACACCACAAACACCATCATAGATTTACATGAAATCCTCATATACCTCCCTTTGATTGGAATTTCATGAGCCTGTGGTCTAGGACACCTGAATCTACTTTGATAGCTCTTATTCCAGGCAAATCCCTGGAACTTTTGCATGCTTAGAAATGGAATATGTGGACCAATCTCTGTAGTTCTTCATTAAGATTCTCCAGTTCCTATTAGTGATTGATCAAATACTTTTCCACTGTAAATATACCAGAAATTGACTTTGGACACAGGATCCCTGCTCTGAGGAGCTCCTGGACACAGGAGACAGAGAAAGAGCTATAACCCTGAAGACAGCAAGAAGCAGTGGCAGAGAAGCAGTAGCAGGAGAGACCAGCAGGAGGGACTGTACAGAGAGCTTCCTGGTAAAGATGGTGGAGAGAGCAAGGCATGTCTGACTTCTGCCTCCTAGGAATCCACCTTGGACTGTTAATCTTGATTCTCCTTCCCCTTTGTGAAGTTAGAGGAGGTCAGGCACCACCTCAAACCATTTTTACAGTGTTTTAATCCAAGAAGGTTCTTATTTATCAATACTAAAAGAAAATATATTTATTCTTCATTACTCCAATATCTTTCTCAATGCTTTTAAGTTTCAATCTCTTTTCACCCCCACAAAAACAATTTCAAACTTCTTTTATCTTCTTTTAGTGGACTCTTGGCATCTTATACTTCACCTGGCAGTAATCATTAAAAACATCCCCTCAATTATCTGAACACCACTTTCACTTGATTTCTAGACAACCATTCAGATTTTCAGCCTTCAATGTCTACCAAGCAGATAAAAACACCAAAGCTGAATAAATCCAACATAGCAATTATGGAAAGTATATAGCAGTATCTAACAAAACACCAAAGGAGGCAGTAAAATACCCTAAGCCCAAAGGGTGTATCTACAGATCAGGAAATGCTGGGTGTTAGTGAGCAATCATGACATCTGTTTCATATAATGTAGGAGTCATATTTTGTACCTCATCACATTTTCATGTTCAACAACATTCAGAACTATTGGTTCTTATATTTCTCCTCAACAATAATCAGTAATAACAGGTTCTGGCCAGGATGCAGAACAACTGGAATTCTCATACATTGCTGGTAGGAATGCAAAATAGTACAGCCACTTTGGAAGACAATTTGGTAGTTTCTTATCAAGTTCATCATCTACTTTCCATGAGACCCAGAAATCCCACTCCTGGCTATCTACTCAAGTCAACTGAAAACTTACGTTCATACAAAGACCTGTGCATAAATGTTTACAGTATCTTTATTTATAATTGTCCAAACCTGGTGTGATGGTTGGAATTGTGTGTTAACTTGGCTGGGCCATGATTCTCAGTGTTTTGGCAGTTGTATTGTCTTGTGGTCACTTCCCTGTTGATATTTGATGTGCGATCACCCCCATGATGGAATTTGCTGAGTAGTGTCAGTGGCACAGGGACTGTGGCAGCTCACCGCCCCCTCAGCCTTCATCTCTCCACTCTCTGCCACATGCTTCCTTCCTGCTCACCTTGCCAAGGTTTTTGGCTTGTTCTGGATCCTGCAGGTGCCCCTTGTTCATCTGACCTCCAATTCTTGGGACTTGAGCTAACAGCTTACCTGCTGATCCTGAGATCCATTGATCTTCACAGCCTGTGAGCAAGAGTCCTGCTCTCTGACCTGCCAATCTTGGATTCTCCAGCCCCTGAAGCTGCATGAATCAGAAAGAACTTCTATCCTGATCCACGGACTTGGGACATTCCAGCCTCTACAATCATGTGAGCTGTTTCCTTGATATAAATCT
>NW_004444214.1:565663-585384 GCF_000243295.1 Trichechus manatus latirostris
TTTACTGGTTTTGCTTCTCTAGAGAACCCAGCTAAGATACCTGGAAGGAACCCAAATACGTATTAACTAATGAATAGATAAACATACTATGACACACCATTACACTGGAATATTAGTCAGTAAGAGAAAGTAATAAACTAGTGATTTATATAACATGAACAAATCTCAACTGCTTTATGCTAATTGAAATCAACTACACTCAAAAGGCTATACACTATATAATTCTATTTATAAGACACTTGAGGAAAGATAAAACTATAGGTACAGGAAAGAGAACTTTTGCTATTAGGAGCTGGGGGAGATGGGTACAGGGAATGACTAAAAAGAGACAAGGGAATTTTGTAGTGTGATGGAACTGCTCTACATTTTGATTGTGGTAGAGTTTATAGGCCTTTATGAATTTGTCAAAATTCATAGAATAGTACATCAAAAGGAGTGAATTTTACTTTATGTTAATTATACTTCAGTATTAAATAGGACCAAAAAGAGAATGGCTAACAGGCAACACGAATTAAGATGATAGATGTAAGTTCCAATATATCACTTATCCCAATAAATGTACATTTGACCTAACTTTCTAAAAGATAGAGATCCTCAGAATAGGTAAAATTACAAATTCAGCTATGTACTCTTAACCAGAAATACATCTAAAAGATAATGGGCCCAAAAAACTGTGAGATAAGAATGGAAATAATGTATCATACATATACTAACCAAGAGAAAACAAACCCACTGCCATCGAGTCAATTCTGACTCACACTGAACAGAGATGATTGGTTTAATATTAATAATTTCAAGGTAAATAAATTTTAATGCAAATATTGAAAACAAAATGGAAAATACATCATTCACCTTCAGAGGGGAATCTGAATGTATATAAAATATGTCTGATGAAAATACAACAAAATGTTTACAGTTGTTACATCTGATTACATTGGTACATGGTAATTTTCTATATGTTTCAATTATTTTAAATTTTAAAAAAAACATAAAAAGAAAATAATTGCAGGCTATAATAAGGTTCTAGAAATTTTTAATCTGGAGAAATTTTCCAATTTATCTCTATCCTTTAATTTCTGTGTCCACTATAGGTTAACACAATTTCATTTGCATATCCCTGTACATACTCTGTACACACACACAAATACATGCACCAGGTACCTTAAATTAACATTTGCAATGACCTAGGCTTTATTTAGAAAACTACAAATAAAGAGTGGCAATACTGAGGAAAATACCTTTCCTCTAGCAACTACAATCACTTGTCTCCTGGAGTTAATTAATACCAGCAAGGGATGAGTGTGGAATTCTGAAAAGTAATATAAAAGTTGTCTCAGAATTATGAGTGATCATCAGGTACCTGGGGCCTTAAGAAGCACAGAAATAGAACCAGTAAACAAAGAATGTCAACAGGAGATTCAGACAGTGATTTGAATTAGAATAACTAACGTAGGGTGTCCTTTGTAAAAGCATGTGGTGCGGTTATTCAAATCTCAGGGCTTAAGACTGTTGTTATGCCAGATTTGCATATAGGGACAAAGCTTTGATTAGACAGCAAGGAGTCAGGGATTAGATGGAATGAATTTTACCTCTGGATATCTGGGAGCAACAATTTACCTAACTGAAGTTTAACCCCCCCAACCACCACCAAGAAAGTCAGGAAGACTAGTATCGTACAAGAAAATTGGTCAGGTGACCATCAATTTATCCCATTTAATGAGAAAGCAGAAAATAATTTAAGATAAGGAGTTAGTGTGAAAATGTCCAAAACAAATACCGTGAGAGGGACAAGAGAGTAGGGTGCTAAGGAAGATTCCTTGAAAGGAGACTTGGAAGCGGAAACTTTGTCAGTATTGCTTTCTGCTGGACCACCAGTATCTAGAGCAGTGGCTAGACGTGTGCAGTTGAGTCGATTCTGACTCATAGCAACACCATGTGACAGAGTAGAACTGCACCGTACGGTTTCCTAGGCTGTAATCTTTAATGGAACTAATCATCAGGTCTTTTCTCCCTCAGAGCAACTGGTGGGTTCTAACCTCTGACCTTTTGGTTAGCAGCTGAGTGTTTAACCATTATGTCACCAGGGCTCCTTGCGACTAGATATACTAGATCCTTAAACAACATTTATTCAAGGAATGAATGAAAGATAGGAATCCCCATGCAGTAGAAAGGCAGATATTACCAATATTTTTGGAACAGTGTTGAAACTGTTGAGCAAAGCAGCTCAGCCCAAGTTTCCTTCTCTGGCCCCTGCCCCACCAATTCCATCTGCTGAAAGGATATACCTGTGCCATCAAATGTGTATCATGGGACCCTGGATGAAACTGATTAGCTAAGGTTTGGACTCCTGAAGAGAAAGAAGCCAATACGTTCTCTAACAGTGATTTACCAGATTGTGTTTCTAGATAGACTTGACTAAAAGACCAAGGAGTCTTGCAGTGAGATGGTGGGGGTGGTCCTTCATCTAGAAGGTCATTTAAATTCAAGGCTGAAGCTTCTACGAGAGCCCAAAGATTCAGCATAGAAAGTGGGTGTGCAGGCACAAACAGGAGCACATGGTCTACAGCAGAGTGGCAGGATTGAGATACCAAGTGGCCTGGAAGACAAAATGATAGCAAACTTACTTTTCTCATAACTTTCCAATTCCAGTGCAATCCAGCTGAACTTCCTGTGCTTTGCTATTATGATACCACTTTCTATGCTTTCAATTCATTTATTCATTTTGCAAATAAATATTGAGTTCCTATTTTTTGCCATGCGGGAAACAGAGCAATGAACAAAATAAAATCTGTGTTCTCAGCGCTTATATTCTAGTGGGGGAGAGAGGGGAGGCAGATAGTAAACAAATGAACAAACAAATACGTGTGTGTGAGCACGCACTAAATGGTGATAAGTGGGGAAAGGAGAGTAGGGAGAGCAGGGTTTGATTGCATTTGATTGCAATTTTATATAGAGTGATCAGAGGAAGACTCACCAATAAGGTAAGGAATAAACGGGATACAGATCATGGGCAATTGTTGACAGACTTATACTCTGAGATAGGAAACCATTGGAGGATTTTTACCCCTGGGCTTTCAGCGCAAGCAACCGAAACAATGGAGAAGAACCTGAGGTAAGAAAGGCTGCGGAGAAGCAGGTTTGGTGGGGAGATCAGAGGCTCTGATTGGGATTTGTGAGATGTGAGACGGCTAACAGACACCAAGCAGAGAAGTGGGGGAAGCAGTGGATGTATGAATCTGGATTTCAGGGGAGGAGATCTCAAATTAGAGTCAAAGTAAGAAGTCACCAGCAGAGGTATCAAAATTCATGAGACTGGGTGAGACAACCTAGGGAGTGTGTATACACAAAGAAAAAGGAAAGAAGTTCTCCTTTTTCACTAATTTCAACAGATTTCTGCTCCTTGCAACCAACCAAGTTTGTACTAAAAGAGAAATTGTTACTGAAAGTAGTGGAAAATCTCTGATGTCTTCTATGATCCCAGTTCTGGATCCTAAAAAGTCCAGCTATGTTTTGCTTCTCCCGTTTGCATTAACTCTCCATTATTTGAGTTACTTTGATGAACTTCTTTCAACCAAACAGCTTTAATGATAGAATCTTAATAATAAACTTGGCTGCAAACACAATACTGTATTTTGTTTTTTTGGTCCCCTCAAATACTCTTTGCATCCCTCGGGAACAACTGGAATGCAAATGTTGCCGATTGGTTAGGTTCCTAAAACTAGATCTGGAATAATTTAGCTTTAATCTTCTTTAAAAACGATTATGGCAGCGATGACAATAAATCACTCATTACAAGTAAATTATTTCCTTAAGTAGTGAAATATATAATAATGTCTGCTTTCAGTTTGTATAAAAATAAATATAAAGCAAGAAGGATGGCTGCCACATTTTTAACAACTTTCTATACTGGCTGACTGAAGAAGGATGTCTCTTGAGACAGATGGTTAAATAGACGAAAGAAATGGCACTTAGAAATTGTTGCTTGCTGTAGCTGAAAATTTCCCATATATTCTTCTAGTACTTTGTAGAATCAGAAAACTTTCTGTGTCAGTCCATATGCTTTTGTCCTTCATTTAAAAAAAAAAAAAAAAAAGTTCTGCTTTGTTTATTCTTAAAAAAAAAAAAATGACAGGCCATTACTTTACTAAAATTGTTAATGATTCTTTCCCTCAACAGCTTAAAAATAGATGACCAAGATGTTGATGTTGTTAACTACCATTGAGTCAGCCCCTGACTCATAGTAACCCCCCATGTGTGTTAGACTAGAACAGTGCTCCATAGGGTTTGCAATAGCTGATTTTTCAGAAGTAGATTGCCAGGCCTTTCTTCCAAGGAGCCTCTGGGTGGATTAGACCCTCCAACCTTTCAGTTAGGACCAAGTGCATTAACCAATTGCCTCACCCTGGGACTCCATGGCCAGGATAATGAGCCAAATAAAAACCAACCTGACTACCCTCTCTTTGAGTTTTTCTCACCTATTAGACACTTTTTCCTTTTGTTCAACATGAAAATTTTGACTGGTATCTTGACTCAGTAAAAATCTGCTGAATTCCAGGTTAAAAATCAATCCACAAAGTCTATTGAATGACAACTTTAAATAGAGCAATGTGCTAGAGTGTTATAAAAGCTCCAAAGGGGGAAAACAACAAAGCAATATATGGTAGAGATGATGCCCTAGATAAGCTTAAAATTTAATACTTATATAACCATCAGAAACATTAAGAACAGAGTTGTGTAATACTGACAATCAGAGTACAGGAAAGGAAGAGATCCATTTGGACTAGACAATTCACGTAAAGCTTGTCAGAGGAGAAAGAACTTGATCTGGGTTTATGTAGAGATTAAATCTATAACATTGCTCTGATTACCTTTAAAGTTCCATTTAGCAAACATTTATTAACTATCTACCACAAAGAAAGCATTTTACAAAGTCATGGGAGGGTGCAAATTTCATAAACGTGAATAAGACATTTTCTCTGAACTCAGAGGGTTGCAAAAATTCCTGGGAATAGGAAAAATTGCATATACAAATAATAAGAACAAATTAATGAAGGATAAGGAAGACTATGATGCTTAATATAAGTAGTCTCAAATTTCCTAATTAACACATTTTTATTATGATACTGATTCTTTTAAAGTTTGGTTCAGTGATGCTATTGATGATAGAAACACATGGAATTTGATAAGAAGGCCTAAGTGAAGGACTAGTTTCTAAGCTTAATTTTTTGTCTGAATTAACAAATATCTAAGTGAACATAAATACAGAAAATATTAAGTAAATTATGAAGAATACATAGAAGGGAATATTGTGCTTTCATTTATTATTGCACTATAACCATCATATAGTGACATAAAAATGTATATAAACAGACACCAGTATTGACAGGTGTTATGAGTTGATTTGTGTACCCCCAAACCCTCAGTGAGATAGACTGACACAGTGGCTGCAAAAATGGGCTCAAGCTTAAAAAAGATAGTGAGAACAGCATGGGACCTGGTGGTGTCTCATTCTGTTGTTGTACATAGGGTTGCTCTGAGTCATAACTGACTTGACGGCACTAACAACAACAACAACAAAAAATGTTGAAGTCCTCATCCCTGCTACCTGTGAATGTGACATTATTTGGAAAGACTCTTTGCAGAAGTAATTAGTTAACATGAGGTCATACTGGAATAGAATGGGTCCTACTCCAATATGACTAGTGTCTTTATAAGAAGAGGAGAAGAGACACAGAGACACATACACACAAAGGGAAGGCAACCATGTGAAGACAGTCAGAAATTGGAGTGGTGCTGCCATAAGCCAGTCAAAAAATGCCTGGGGCCACCAGAATTTGAAAGACAAGGAAGGATCTTTCCCTAGAGCTTTCAGAGAGCATGGCTCTACTGACACCCTGAATTTGTATTTCTAGCCACTAGAAATGTTAGAGAATAAATTTCTGTTGTTTTAAGCCTCCCCGTTTGTGGTACTTTGTTATGGCAGCCCAGGGAACTAGTACAATATGTATCAATAGGGACAGAAAGACCATGCACAAACAACACTTGTGTCAACTAAACAAAGTTTACTATCTAAATGATATAGAAAGAGGCTGGCCCTGTCAAAATACCCAGCAGGGAGATCAGTGATATTCTCTTAGGGAGATGCAAACTCCTGGCCTCCACAGCTCACCAGTGGGCTCACAGGTATGGAAGATTATATCTAGACTGAGAATGTCACAGCAGAACTTCTGGAAGCCTTGCCTCTCACCTCTAGACCTTATATTCACAAGAACAGCGCAGTCCAATATGAGCCCAAACCTGGATATTTATTGAAACTCTTTTACTGGGGTTGGATAAACCATGAATACCTCAGAGCTACACAATGCACACAGTGATCTCTGGCTCATGATGCAAACCTCTCACTCAACACTCCTGTCTCTCCAAGCTGACACAGCTTTGTCCAAGCATATTCCTGAACTCAGAACTGCAGAATAAGAGTAAGAGTCACTTAATCATTAGCTCAACATTAGGGCCAATCTTTGATTTAAAAAGTCAGATGCAAAACTATATGTACCCTATGGTTGTAAATATGTAAAAATGTATAGGCAACAAGGGTATAGGTTAACAATTCTGATACTACTCTATATATACTAGAGTTGAATAATTAAGTAAATGGATGGTAGACAGTAGGAGCCAGGTTTGTCACTGTTGGAGTGGGAGGTTACAGATAAACAAGGGGTAGAGGCTAGAATTCCTTATGTGGTAATGGATTAGAGTTGGAGATATCAGTATGAACTCATGCTTAGCTTAACATAGACAAGATGGTTACATATAGAACTATTTATAGACATGTATACATACATGAGTTAGCATACAACTTGCTCTGTCATCTGAGAAAGCCTAGAAGCAATGACAACCCATTAGCAATGAGCACACCTAGTGTCTAGATCTTGGTTTCTAATACCATCCTCCAATAAAAGAAACCAGAGGTATTTGAAGAAATGGTAGGTTTGATGACAGGGGTAGGAAATATATGAGATGAGCCTGAAGCATCTTGTAGTGACAGAAAGTAAGGACATGCTCATAAGAAAAAAGAAAAAAAAAATGAAGAGGGTATGTCAAAGGGCCACAGGAGCCAACTAAAAAAGCCCCCAATGGTTCAAGCTAGAACAATTTGAGAAACAACATAAAGTGGTACTGGATTATAATCCCAAATATAGAATATCCATGAGTCCACACTGATATAAATAAATGCTTTAATAAATAAATGAGGTAGAAGAGACAAATCTCTCATGCAGAAGAATTCCAAGTTATTTATGTACATACTCCACCCTCACGGAGGAGAAACACAATCCCCACTCCTTGGATTTGGGCTGCACACAGTGACAAAGAGCACAGTATAGAAATGAGGGAGTGGAGACTAACTTTAAAGCAAAGAAACCTGACAAACACTACCTCAGCCAGGTGATCAAGGTCAATATCAACAGTCAGAAATCATGTTGACAGAAAGTACCCTTGATATGCTTTGATGAAAATGGCACTTTATCTGTGGTCTTCCTTCCACCAACTCATAGTGCCAGTCTTATCATGAGAAAAACATCAGATAAATTTCAGTAGAGTGAGAATCTTAAAAAA
Source organism: Trichechus manatus latirostris (assembly GCF_000243295.1). Taxonomy (NCBI): domain Eukaryota; kingdom Metazoa; phylum Chordata; class Mammalia; order Sirenia; family Trichechidae; genus Trichechus; species Trichechus manatus. Next base: position 573,278 of record NW_004444214.1, read on the forward strand.
TACTTGGTCAGTACTCCTCTAAATTGTCAAGGTCATCAAAAACAAGGAAAAGTCAGAGACATTGTCACAGCCAAGAGAAGCCAAAGCAGACATAACAACAAAACATAACATGGTATACTGGATAGGATGGTGGAACAGAGAAAGGGCATTAGGTAAGAACCAAGGAAATCCAAATAAAGTATGAAGCTTAGTTAATAATAACACATTAATATTAATGCATTAATTATAACAAATGTACCATACTAACGTAAGGTGTTAAAAATAGAGGAAACTGAGTACGGGGTATGTAGGAATTCTCTGTATGATCCTCTCAATTTTTCTGTAAAATCTAAAACTGTTCTAAAAAATAAAGACTATTAAAATATATAAGCATATGAATAAAAATGAAACAAATATATAGTGTAAAAAGGAGATACATTGTAGTGGTGAAAGTATAGGACGCAAACAAAAAGGAGGAAAATAGCTCCCAAAGAGATATCTTAATGCTAAAGAGAGCTGAACTGTATATATATATATTTTTAAGTCATTGTCATAATTTCTTGATTCTAATTTTTACAATTACCCTAGATTTATTCTTCTGAGAAATTAAGGAAACAAAAGAATTGAGAGGATTCTGCCAACTTTCCATTTAATTTTAGAGAAATGTGATCACTTAAATGAAACTCATCTATTTCTAATCTGATAAATCTGCCCTTAAGGGCAGGAATGACATCCTTGCAAAGACAAGTACATAATTAAGGTGGTTTTGGTAACCGAATAATACTAAAAAGCATTTTGGCTTCTCATAAATATACGATTAATTTAAAGTATATGAGATAAAAATAAAAACATAGCATCAAATTTTCAGCATCAGTTTCACATTTAGGCAAAAGAAGAAATTTATCTGCTCTCTGGCTTATATTGACATATATTTCTAAGGGACATACAAAACATTTAGAATTGCTCAGTGTATTTCTTGAAGTCTTTTATTTGATATTCTACTAACAACAAGTATTTGTAAAAGGTGTCAGGTTCATATAATCTATACTTTAGCTTTTTGTTTACTGTATTTCCTGAGAATTTAAGTCTGATCCATAGTTTAAGTATATTTAGCTCCAAAAGTAAAAGGAAATTTTCCAGTTTGAAAGTATTTGCAATACTTATTTCAAAGCTGGAACTCAAAAAGAAATATAATCCTGTATTTTCAGATTGATTAGTTGCCTATGGGAACATCTAACAAAAGATGGTTAATCATGGAAGATTGAGGTAGAAAGGGTGCTATTTACATATAAATAATGTTTCCAAAACTGGGAATCAAGGAAAAATTGCATGGCCTAGGGAAGAGGATAATGTAGGCATTGATAAAATCCTGCCCCCTTCATAGAAAAGTAATACATTACGATTAAAAAAAAAAAAAAAATCTCTTGGCATTCTTAGCTAGAAAAGATGCTTGGACACAGATACTACACAGGTTCGCAAGTGAATTTAGGAGAACATTTGACAATTGATTTAGAGCTGAGAAGCCTTCCTGTATTTGATAGTGGGAGGTAGAGACTTGAACTCTGTTTATAATCAAAACTCAATTATAAACATCCTTACTTGGTGTACTGGGTTAAATTGTGTCCCTCAAAAAGGTATGTTCAAGTCTTAACCCCCATTAGCTCTCTAATCCCTTTAACCCCCTAACATGTGAATGTGACCTTATTTGGAAATAGGGTCTTTGTAGATGTAATCAAGTTAAGGTGAGGTCATACTGGATAGTCCAAAACCAAACCAAACTCGTTGCTGTTAAGTCGATTCCGACTCATAGGACCCTACAGGACAGAGTAGATTTGCCTCATAGGGTTTCCGAGGAGCGGCTTGTAGATTGGGACTGCCAACCTTAACTCTTAACCACTTCGCCACCAGGGCTCTTAAATCCAATGACCAGTGCTAATAAGAGAAACCAGAGGGAGATCTGGACACAGAGAAACAAAGGAAACACAAAGAGAAGCCCATGTGAAGACACACACAAGGAAGAAGGAAGATGGAAGCAGAAATTGAAACTATGACGCCACAAACCAAGGATTGCTGAAGCCACCAGCGGCTGGAAGAGGCAAGAAAGCATCTCCCCTTGAGCCTCCAGAGGGAGCATGGCCCTGCTGACACCTTGATTCCAGACTTGTGGCCTCCAGAACAGTGATACAACAAATTTCTTGTTTTAAGCTACCCAGCTTGTTAAGGCAGCTCTAGAAAATGAATTTACTTGTGGAAGGGTAAACAGAATTCAGATTTCAGGGCCATACTGGGGAGCCCCGACAGAAAATTCAAGGTAAGGAAAGGAGTCTGGCACAAAAACATAGATCCAGTCTGGTTCTGGGTCAGACTCTGTAGTTGAAGAGAAACTAAATTTTTAATTGATTTAGCATAAATTTAAATAGCCACGTGTGGCTACTGGCTACTGCATTAGATAACACAAGTCCATAAGATGATAGGAAAAATGATAATTTTTAAAATATGTAAAATCTCATTTTTATGAGTATCTTAAACCTTCTTTTCTGTTATTTTTTTCACAAATCAGTGTCACTAGTCTACCAATGAATGGTTATCTTATAGTTACAGCAAATTTTACTAAGTGCTATTCTACGAAAGATTCTCTGCTAGTTGGTGGAATCTGCAGTCTTTACTTCTCTCCTTCCTCACAGAGAAACTGCTAGAAATGAAAAAAGAATGAACCAAAATGCGGTAAGAAGAGGAACAAACATATAGTAGCAGTAATGGTAATTATACCTGGAAAACCATTTGCCTCTGAACAGTTGTAAATTGGCTAAATCACAACCTTTGTTGTTGATGTTAGTTACCATCAAGTCAATTTTGACTCATGACGACCCCATGTGTGTCAGAATAGAACAAATGTGCCAATTAAACAAGGTTAATTTAGGCATTTCAAAACAATTTATTAAATACCCACTGGGGGAAATATTTTTATTAGGTACTGAAAAGGGTGGGGAGTTGGATAACAAAAGTTTTTTGTATTGTTCTTTCCCCATCCTTTAATTTTATTTCAGATAACTTCTCAGCTATAGCTAGTTGAATTGTTTTTTCTTTTCCAAATAAATGCTGAAGGAGACAGGTATGTGAATAATATCTATATTCTACCATTTTAATAAGCAGTTTTCTTCTCCATGACTGCTGATGTTGACCATTTTAGAATTATGACTCTACATTTTAAATTTACGTGTACACTGTTCTTTGCAGTATTCCAGATGTGAGATTCTCTGCTTTTAGCTCTTGGGGCCCCTTTGGATGGACATAAATGGTGGCTAACAGGATGTGACTCAGAAGGAAAGATGGGCAGTCCACGTTAGTCTCCTGATTTACTGTACATTTCCCTCTCCTGAGTCAACATGGAAAAAAGAAACACTTAAGATATTAGCAATGATAACTTGCCATTTTCTATCTGGGTAAAAATAAAATAATATTAGGGTAGTTGCCTGTCTGAGTCATAGTTTGATTACCACATATTCCCAACCTCCTATTGGTAGACACAGGTAAGAATCTGCAATACATGGCAAGGATTTGTTAAACCTTAGTTGATGAACAGATTGTGAGAGCTTCAAAAAATACAAGCTTCAAAAAAATACAGCTATGCCTCATCTAGACTTCATCCTAAGTCATTCAGAGTGGAAACAGTGATCTCAAATGTGTCACCTAGAATGCACAAGGTTTATTGGCACTCCCGCACATAAGATGCCAAAGAGCTTTCCTCCTCTGTATGTAGCAAAACTTTTATTGGTTAAAAATCCAGGATAAAACACATTTACTTGCCTTTTACCTCCTGCACTTCTCATATTTGTAATGGTTAGCAGTAACATTATGAAAACTTTATGAAAAGACCGTGGATGACGTCGAAGTGGAATCACCCGTGAAATCAATCTTTATATACCCCATTCATCCTATTTAGGGACACCTGACCCTGCATCTTATGCATACTTAAAAAACTATGTAGTTTTAAAGGAAAAAAGGGTACTGTTCTATTTTCTGCTGATATAAAATAGGAGTAAATTTTCTAAGGGCTCATGTTTTTCAACATGTACCAGTCACAACATTTTGTTCTGTTGTACATAGGGTCGCTATGAGTCGGAAACAACTCGACAGACCTTACAACAACAACAACCAGTTGCAGTAAAGTTGTGTCTGAATACAACTGTGCTCCATAGGAGTTTCGAGGACTGGTTTTTCAGAAGATTAAGTCTTTCTTCTGAAGCACCTCTGGGTGGACTTGATGCTCCATCCTTTCAGACAGCAGCCAAGCACATTAACTATTTGCACCACCGAGGGACTCCTTTCAATATATACATATTTAGAAGTGACACTAATAATCACTAAAATGTATGTTTTTTATCATACTTGTTATAATAACCAAAACACCCAACCCATTGCCATTGAGCCGATTCTGACTCGTAGCGACCCTATAGGATAGAACAGAACTGTCCCATAGAGTTTCCAAGGAGCAGCTGGTGGATTCGAACTGCCAACATTTTGGGTAGCAGCCAAGCTCTCATTCAATGGTAATTTAAGTCTATGACAACTGTTGCTTTAATAAACATCCTCATCTTTCTCTAAACTCTAACATTACTGGACGAAACATTGGCAAATAACTCCCTCATCCTCTCATATGTAGCAGTAACACCACCAATGATGGGTTTTTGGAAAGTTTTCTAGGATCTTCCATTGAGACCTGGCCTGCCTCATCAAATACTGCTTTGTAGTGAGATATTTTCTTTGATCTCAAGACAGATTCTTAAATTAGTTGATGCCTATAGGCTTTAAACATAAAGCTGGCTACACAACTTGGTTTAAAAAAAAAAAAATCCAAACCCACTGCCATCGAATCGATTTCAACTCATAGGGACCCCGTTGGGTTTCCAAGGCTGTAAATCTCTATAGAAGGAGATTGCCTCATTTTTCTTCCACAGAGCAGCTGGTGGTTTCAAACCGCCGACCTTTTGGTTAGCAGTTGATTTTTTTAACCACTGCACCACAAGCGCTCCTTCACAACTTCATTACAATACAGCGATTTGAAATAGTGTGCCATTTCTCCATTTAAAATATAAAGTTAGATTCTAGCAATATATGTTTAAACAACAAGTACGTTACTGAATCCAGCAAGTCCAGCTCCTGAAAGCCTGGTTGCTCTTGCTAAGTTAGGACAATGTCTCCCCGGTTCTAATGAGAGGGCCTGTTGGCTGTCTTTCCTTGGGAGCCTGAGGAAATCAGACAGGCTCCAGGATATGCTGTCCCTGCTGCCTGCTGAGACCAGCTGGGCAGGAGGGCTCTCCCTCCCATGTCTGGTCAAGACAAGGCCAGTGGGTCCACTCACCCTTGCTGTGCACAGTCATCTTGTAAACACCCAGGGTAAGGAGAAACGGTAACCCTCCCCTGCCTTTGTCAGCAAGTCATTGTCCTCTTTCTTCCCCACTGGAGCTAAGAGAGACAGAAAGCTGTAGTAAAGTTTGTTTTTATTTTATCTGTCCTTTGTGAGTCTGTATAAGACCCACTCAAAGAAAAAGGAAAAATAAAAAACCTGATCTTAATATTGTTCCCATGGTTTGAAAAGCAATCTCTAATCAGTTTGATAAAGGCTGTTATTATACTTTGACCTTTGCTAGGTTACTGATTCATTTTATGATCACAACTACCACCTCCACTACCACTACACCACCATCACCATCATCATCATCATCATCACCACCACCACTGCCACCACCACCATCACCATCACCACCACTACCAACACCACCAACACCGCTATCACCACCATCACAACAAATACCACCACCTTCGTCCCACGACCCAGTTCTGTTTGGCACACAAACACATGACAGCCTGATTGTGAGGTGCTGCTCCTCTAAACAGGGAGAGGGACAACTTCCTGTCTAGTCCCATGAGAGAATGGCAGCAACACTAGGTTGGAACTCTGAGACCCTGGGGGTATTCTTCCAGGCTATCTCAGGGACAATTTATAGTTAAGGCTGTATGTCCAATAACGCACAGTGTCAGAGGACAAAGGCAGAAGTTCAGATAGACTGCCTAATACTAGGGAACAATATATCACATTTTCAAAATTATTTATTCGTCTCAGTTTGTTAACATTCTAATCATATTTCTGTCAGTGGGATCCAGGATACTCTGTTCAGGCATGAAATGAGTCTTCCCCCCACAGAGGTGGTTGGCAGCCCTTTGTCACTCCGCAGGCCCTGGAGCACCTCTAACATCTGCAGCCCTGAGTTAAATGGGTTTCTTCACTGCCTTAACTCATCAAGGGAGTATGACTTATAAGAGAAATTACGTTTTAAAAAATCAGTATGCACAATAACAATTAGTTATTTATAACAGTAATCTACAAAAGAGTGTAACAACTAGTCACTCAGTAAGTAAAAATCAGATGCACCATATTGTTATTATATGAGAAGGTAGAGATTGTATATCTATCTATAACATTTGTATATCTAGACATCTAGAAAAACTCAACCCTCACCCATGTATCAGTTTGTTGTACTGTGGTGTCATGTGTGTTTCTATGATGCTGTAAGCTATGCCATCAGTATTTCAGATACCAGCAGGGTCACCCATTGTGGACAAGTTTCAGTGGAGCTTCCAGACTGAGACAGACTAGGAAGAAATGTCTGGTGATCTAGTTCTGAAAATTAGCCATTGAAAACCCTATGGATCACAAGAGAATATTGTCTGATACAGTGCTGGAAGATGAGCACCCTAGGTTGAAAGGCACTCAAAATACACAGCGGCTGCAACCATGAACTCAAGCATATCAAAAATCATGAAGATGGTACGGGGCCAGGCAATGTTTCAGTCTGTTATATGTGGGATCACTGTGAGCCGGAGCCACCTTGATGGCAACTGGCAACAACAACAGAAAACACAAAACTTTAATCTGACAAGAATATAACCTAAATGTTTTATTTTACTTAAAAATTTTAACACTATCACTTACTTGGAAGATCAATGTAAACAAATGATGTTTCCCTCTATATTCAAGAACTTATAAAATCCTGAACAGTAAATCTTAATCAATTCATTTTTAAATTAAAGAAAATCCCTTCACTTGCATCCATGTAGCATTATTTCTTAGTACAGTTAATATTGTAAATCTTATCATCAATCCCTGTGCCAAACAGGTAACACAATTAAAGGCATAGAAACAATCTGTCTTGTGGCCTAAGGGAGCTTGTGTTCTAGATTTAGAGTCATCACTAACACGCAGTTCAGTCGGAGTCTGCCGTTCCTCACTGTCGTGTAGGATTTTATCTTGGAAAATTAATAGAGAGATACTCAGATTTCTCATGCATCAACTTATTTAGTTTATTGAGACGTAGTCATGGTAAAGTATGCAAGTAAGACATCACAACATTTGCTTAGAACCAGAGAATCAGGATTAACAATTAATTACAATGTTAGTGCTATGGTTGGAGTCTGAATCTTTAGACTTCAGGCTTTTTACCCTTAAGAGAGTCTCAAGATGGAGACTTAACCGCAGCTTGAACTCAGCAGAGGTCCCTTGTAGCTAGGGTCCAAGGTCAGTGGCGGCAAACAGTCTCATTTCCATCTCTGCGCTCTTTCAATGAGTGAGCAGAAATTTAGGGCTTATATGTGAATTTGCTACCTTGGTTCCACATGACGAGGGCCAGTGTGATGTCAAAGACTAGTGCATTATGTCTTTTCTTCAGGGTTAGAGAGTAGCTGAATGACACATCTTCTCTTCAAGGTCAGAGATTAGGGAGGTTGCTTAGACTTATGTCTCAGTGCTAGTTTACAAAGACTACGTTGTCTTCTTTATTACAGCATGTCAGGTTAAAGTCAACTTAAAGGTTGTTTACTTTCTTTACACATTTCACACGCTTCTATGTCTAAGTTCAGAAATTTTCTAAAGAACTTTCTAGTGACTTACAGGTTTCTAATGACTTATAGTTAATGTAACATTACAAAAGTAGCTGTGTTTCTATTTTTAAGTTCATCTTATGAGTGCTTACACATATATATTTTGAAAGCATAATAGTGTCTTAAACCTTATGGGATTTGAGATCATTATAGAAACATACAGAACACTCACTGCACATGGTATATGGGTGGTCATGTGGCTCGTCTCCCCTGTCTCTTTTCACTCCCACCTGCTTAACCACTACTATGACATAAAGACTCCCATATTAGCATTGTCAAGTCTCCTCTATCTCTTAGAATCCAAATGGCTAGTTCTTACAAAACCAAACCAAACCCATTGCCATTGAGTTGATTCTGACTCATAGCGACCCTATAGGACAGAGTAGAACTGCCCCATAGGGCTTTCAAGGCTGCAAATCTTTACTGAAGCAGACTGCCACATCTTTCTCGCACAGATCAGCTGGTAGGTTCCAGCTGCTGATCTTTCCATTAGCAGCCAAGCACATAACCACTACACCATCAGGATTCTGCTTGGATAGTTTTTATACCTACCAAAAGGCAGTATTTTACAGAAAAATCAATTTAGAATTGTCCCACATCAAATTCATTAACTCCTTATATGCTCAAAATAATATTCTGTTAGTTCCAATATAAAAGACCCAAGGGCCAAACCAGATAGATGAATTTGTCACCATCATCTTGAGTCCCTTGCTCTTTATTCATCCACACTGAAATACTCAAAATTATTCCTATTTGAATTCCTTTTTCTATCCTCGAAGACTCATGAACAATTTTAAACTTTTATCTTCTCATCAGCAAGTCTTCCTACATGTAACCAGTTGCCTTTTGTTGAATAGTTGAGTATTGTGATTGTTAAGGTTGTGTGTCAACTTGGCTGGTCCATGATTCTCAATAGTTTGGCAGTTATGATGTAGTATGGCAGTCTTATAATGATGTGATCACCTCCTTGATGAGATTTGATTTAATGTGATCACCTCCATGATGGGATCTGCTATGAGTAGCCAGTCAATTGAAATGGAGTTTCCTTGGGGGTGTGGCCTGCATCCAATATAGGTAGACTTTCTGGCAAGGCTAGTGGGCTTTTGCTCACTCTGGATCCTGCAGCTGGCTTCTGTTCATCTGACCTCTGGTTCTTGGGACTTGAGTTAGAAGCTTACCTGCTGCCTTGCCTGCTGATCCTGGGATTCATCAGTCTTCACAGCCTGTGAGTCAGAGCTCTGCTGTCTGACTTACCAATCTTGGGTTCACCAGCCCCTGCAGCTACATGAATCAGGAGAAGCCTCCAGCCTGACCCACAGACTTGGGACATTCCAGCCTCTACAATCTCGTGAGCCATTTCCTTAATATAAATCTCTCTCTATATATATATTTATATGTTTTACATTTGCATTGGGCAAATCTGCTGCAAAAGATCTCTTTTAAGTGTTAAAAAGTAAAGATGTCACTTTGAGGACTAAGGTGCACCTGACCCAAGCCATGGTGTTTTCAATCACCTCCTATGCATACAAAAGTGGAGCAATGAATAAGGAAGACCGAAGAAGAATTGATGCCTTTGAATTACGGCGTTGGTGAAGAATATTGAATATACCATGAACCTCCAAAAGAACAAACAAATCTGTCTCGGAAGAAGTACAATTGGAATGCTCCTTGGAAGCAAGGATGGCGAGACTTCATCTCACATACTTTGGAGATGTTATCAGGAGGGATCAGTCCCTGGAGAAGGACATCATGCTTGGTAGAGTAACGGGTCAGCAAAAAAGAGGATGACCCTTAACAAGACGGGTCGACACAGTGGCTGCAACAATGGGTTCAAGTATAACAATGACTCTGAGGATGGCACAGGACCAAGCAGTGTTTCTTCGTGTTGTACACAGGGTTGCTGTGAGTCAGAACCAACTCAAAGGCACCTAACAACAACAGCTGGTTTTGCTTTTTAGAAAACCCAGCCTAAGACAAGTATCTTCCAAGTTTTTTGCAGTATTATCTTTTCACTACCAAATGCTCAGTGCCAAAAGCTAATTTTTTTTTTACGCAAAGCATTTAACAAATTCTACATGAAGCATTTACTCAACACTTCTAATCTCAACTCCTGCTCCTTACTGCATTCCTTCTCCTCATCCCCAATAAACCAGGCACGTGTTCATTCCAAATGTGTACTTGTTTTTACATTGCTCTTTCTCTTAGGATTGCCTGTCATCTTCTCTGAAGAGCCTTTTCTCTAGTCTACAATGCTTATCAGCACAAAGGAGGTGAAGGCCACCTTGGTCTGGCTTAGATTACAGGAGCTGGTATGTATAGCTGGTTCTCTAACTGGGTTGGGATCTTAAGAATATTATCCAATTTCTTTCCCCAATCCTTGTTGTATAACTTCATGCAAGGTAGATGCTTCATGAAGCATTTGTTAAAATGAGTTAAATTTAATTAAATATCAAGAAATTTGAGTTCTGAATTAGAAGGACTACAAACATGTTTTCAACCTCTCCCTAACTTCTGGAATTCCATATAAATATATTTGGCTTTATTTTTACGTCTCATTGCACTGGCCTAATTGTTAAGTCTTTTAAGTCAAATATTCAGAGAGGGTGGCCATGGATATGGGTTGCTATGGCAACATGATCCTGCCAATATCTAGCGCTCTTAAAACTTTATGAGTTTTCTGAATCTAAGAACCCTGGAATAAGCATAACCTTTACAGTTTAGATGTAACTATATAATATTGAAAGCTATATTTAAAGGGGGAAAAAAGACAACTTCACATATCTTATAAGTGTGTGCATTTTTATAAAACTTGTATTTCACTATAAATAGCTTAGGACACATAATCTGAAAATATATTGTATTGTGTGTTTTTTATCGGCACCAGCGGAATAGGTTCTGACCTTACTGACTGTATGTGCATACTCTGAAAATACATCAATAAGTTTGACTGAAAATTTCTCATTGGAAAGAGGCTATGCCATGTAAAATCATTATCACTAATAAAATGAGGTTTTCTAAGATTTATATACCTACTGTGTTACACTGCAGGAATGTTACACACTATCAAAAACTCATCTTCCATTTAATACCATCTCTAACCCCAGAACTGTGCTTACTGTAATTTCTGAGGTTTATCATACATAAAACCTCATCTGAGGTAACCAATTACTAAATAAAGTATAAAGACATCTCTAATGAGTAATCTAATATTTTAAATGTCAAGAAGTTTTAATTAATATATTTAGACTGATTATTCATATTTAAACTAAAGTTCTTTATTTTCAAAAATAACTCATTTTTCCTCATAGTTTTATGAACTCATTTATGGAGCTCCAGCTGACTTACGGAGCCTTATGTTCAAATGAATACGTAGGAAAACGTGAACAATTTTAACAACTTCAACTTCAAAAGAGATCTGATGAATCATAAAATATTTGTGTATTTTATATATTTGTATACCTTTATTTTTGGTAAGTTAGTGTGATTTACCTAAAATATAAGTTCCAAGATATTATTTCTTTAATTTCTCTGGTATATACATTTGGCAGTGCTATGTAATACCAATGCCTCTAGATAGCAAGATAAAGAATCAGCAAGCTATTTAAATATTGTGCTTATAAGAAGTTAAAGGATGTGGATATTCATAAATATGCTAAAATCTGGAAAATGTTCTTAAATATTAAAGTTTTGCTTAGATATCTTGGCATCATGTTAACAGTAAAAGAAGTTAATATATCTTGAAAAATAAAACAGATTTCTCCCTTAGACATGATGGCTTTATATATGAAGTTATTAAGGAATTAAATAATATAAATCCAAAGCATAAAAAAATTTCTTTGTATTTATCCATTCCAAATAGAAAGGAGTCATGAACTTCTTTCCATACCCTATCTTCACTATCTATGCCTTTGGTCATCAGGCTCATTTTTAAGTGCAGAAGAAAGTAGCAATTGACTACCTAAGTAGCAATAGATCCAATCTATATTTGATTGGATCATTGGTAGTTGTTTATAGGGGAGAAAAAAATATATATATATATAAAACCAAAAAAACAAACCCGTTGCCGTCAAGTTGATTCCAACACATAGCGACCCTATTGGACAGAGCAGAACTGCCCCATAGAGTTTCCAAGGAGTGTCTGGTGGATTTGAACTACTGACCTTTTGATTAGCAGCCATAGCTCTTAACCA
>NW_004444214.1:585484-608033 GCF_000243295.1 Trichechus manatus latirostris
TATATATATATATATTCATGAAGAAAGTCAAGAAATTGTATAACCTGGGGGAAAAAGTTTCTGAGTTATCTGTGATGTCCGGTTTGTGATGGTCACACAGATGACAAGTGAAGAGTAAAGGAAAATTAACTGTTCCTCCTACATTAAAAAGTTACTCAGCTTCTCCCTCAGGACAAATCACTCCTTATCTCTTTGGTGATCCAATTATTTTCGCCTTTGAATTTTTTGTTGATACCATGTGTTTTCATTAATGGAAGGCATGCTGATTAAATTCAGAATTTTTCTTATGAGTTACGAATTTTGATACCCATCGTCTGGGATTCCATCTGTCTCAATGAATCCCAGACGTAGTAAATCTTACTGATATGAGTCAATGATATTTTTTTTTTAATTTCTTGATAATTTGCAAAACATGAGGTAAAACATGAAGGCATCTGACAATGACTGCACACATATTTTATTCTAGTGTCCTTAGTCTTTTTATTATGTATCATGAAACTTTTCAAAACTTGGTACAATGCATTCTTCCTTACTGCAAAAGCAGTACTTACAGTCCAGATAAATAAAGCCAAGGGATTTTTGTATCTCGATAAAATTATCACTACAATGCATTCTTAATTACTGCAAAAGCAGTACTGACAGGCTGTCATGGATTGAATTGTATCCCCCAAAATATCTGTCAACTTGGCTGGGTCATGAATCCCAGTGTTGTATGATTGTGTACTATTTTGTAATCTGCTGTGATTTCCTTATGTGTTGTAAACTCTATCACTATGATCTAATAAAATGGAGTAGCGGCAGTTGTACTGATGAGGTCTACAAGATTAGGTAGTGTCTTAAGCCAATGTCTTTTGAGATATAAAAGAGAGAAGCAAGCAGAGACACATGGGAATGTCACACCACCAAAAAAGCAGTGCTGGGAGCAGAGCACATCCTTTGGATCTGAGGTTCCTGCGCTGAGATGCTCCCAGCCCAAGGGAAGATTGATGCATCACTAGGACCTTCCTCCAGAGCCGAAAGAGAGAGAAAGCCTTCTCCTCGAGCTGATGCCCTGAATTTGGACTTGTAGCCTACTGGACTGTGGGAGAATAAAGTTCTCTTTGTTAAAGCCATCCACTTGTGTAATTTCTGTTATAGCAGCACTAGATGACTAAGACACAGGCCAAATAAATAAAACCTAAAGAATATGAACCTCAGGAAAATTACCACTACTCTATATTCTTCACTACAGCAAAATCAGTACTAACAGCTAAGAAGCAGAACTAGCTGCCCTGGAATACTGCAGATCTGCTCACAGCAGTGCATTACACCTGCTACTCGTGGAAGCAATGATTGGGCCCTAAGATTGAACACAGGGTAAGAATAATGGATAGGTGTTTGAGTCTCTTGAAAAGTACCACTGCAATGTATGATTACTGATTGCAAAGGCATTGTTTACTGTTCAGGAGCTAGAAAAGCAGGGAGCCAGTAACAAATGGAAACAATGAATGGCATCAAGGAGAAAATGGCCACTATGACTGAATGAAGACTGGGAATGGCTTATTATTGGGATAAGTACATCCCCACGAGAACATAGTTAACTGGGAAACATAGTGAGGAGGCTTGCCTCACAGAAATAAAGGCAAACTTGTCAAAAGTTTAGAAAATTCACACATCCAGGAGGTATCACCTAAGACAATGCTCAATCTACACAAAAACGAGGCTCCAACTCAGGGTTCTTGAGTTTCACGCATTTCAAAAGTCTCCCACCTTGAGGTGGAACATGTTAAAATCAGCCTACCTCCTTCCCAAAGAACTCCAAAGACATAAAAATTGGGTTAGGAAAGTAACAGTGTCTGCCTCCAAACTTTTTTTAAATTATACTGATAACACAAATAAAGTTTTTCATAGTTCTTGATTAAAAAAGGGCAAAGAAAACACCCTTTATAATGACAGATGAATCAGATCTTCTGAATAATATCTTCATTGAATACCAAAGCCTTGAGATATACTCTTGTAATACTGCATTTAGATAAATATCTCTCCCTGAATCTGTTTTTTCCCCTATAAAGATCATGAACATAATGTCTGACCATACCTACTATATTTCTATTTCTATCTATCTGTCTGTCTGTCGGTCTGACTATCTATCTATCTGTCTACACAAATTAGGAAGAAAGGCCTGATGATCTACTTCTGAAAATCAACCAGTGGATCACAAGGGTCGGATTTGAAACTGGTCATGGAGATGGGAGAGTACCAGGCAGTATTTCATTCCATTGTGCATGAGGTCACCATAAGTGCATGGGGCTGACTTGATGGCAGCTAACAGCAACAATAACATCTACATACATACATTTGTATTCATTTTTAAAATATACATATGTGGTTTGAAATATATATATATTTATACATTCATACACAAGGAGTCCTGGTGGTACAACAGTTAAGCGCTCGGCTGCTAACCAACAGGTTGGTGGTTTGAACCTACCCAGCTGCTTCATGGGAGAAAGGTCTGGTGATCTGCTCCCATAAAGATTAAAGCCTATAAAACCTTAACTGGATAGTACCCAGCTACAATTACTAAACATTTTGATCAAAGATTCTATAGAAGAATTCTGATCAAAAGGGGGAAAATATAGTACAGAATTTAATTCTCATGGACTCCAGACTTCCTGGATTCATGGGGGCTGGATAAACCCCTGAAACTACTGCCCTGAGATAATCATTAACATTTAAACCAAAAATATCCCCTGAAGTCTCCTTAAAAACCAAACAATAGTTTATTTTAACTATTAAAAATACCTGCCTTGAGCATTATGCTCTTTTAAAAACTATCTACGTGGGATCAAAGTGACAACAGCAACTTGAAAGATTGGATAGAACCTTAGGAGGCAGTGAGTTTATGTTAATGGGGAAGAAATAATTCAGAAAAGGAGTGTCAGAATGGTTGCACAACTCAAAGAATGTAATCAATATCACTGAATTATACATGTAGAAACAATTTAATTGGTGTTTATTTTGCTATGTATATTCTCAACAGCAACAACAAAATAAAATCTAAAAAAGAAAACCTATGGTGCAGTTCTTCTCTGTCACATGAGATCGCTATGAGTTGGAATCCACTCAACAGCACCCAACAACAACGACAATACAGATATATCTTTGAAAACACATTTTATAAACCTTGTCAAAAACATCACATGGGAAATCTTTTATGAAATGTCAAGTCATTTTTATAAAGGTTTTTAAAATAATAAAATCAAAATTTTTATATTTCAAAATATAAAAATAAAAGCTTTTTAAACATACATGCATATTTAACAATATGTCGAATGAAAAATCCATACAACTAGAAATTATAATCTCTCAATGAAGCCAAGTTGGATAATATTCATAAAGATAAAAGTCTTTAATTAATAGCTGTTGTTGTAGCTGAACAGCAAAACTAAAATAGGACTATAAGCCAGGTCTGGCATTACCAAAATTAAAACAGAGCAATCAGAGGAAGCTACCCTGCAAGCCCACTCAAACCAGTTAACCATGTTTAGAGATTCAGTCTGTTAGTAATTTAATTAGCAGTTGACTTACTCCTCTGACCGCACCCTCTTATCTTATTCACTGCCCTCCACACTGAAGATAAATCTCCACTCTCCAGTATCACCTAGATTTAGTCTGGTCTTCTGACTTAGGCATTTTTGCATTTTTTTTTTTTTTTCCAGTTGTTTTCTAAAGAATGCTTCTCCCATCAAGGCCAGGAAAAAATGTAGCAAATTAATTTTCTGTAGCAGCAACTAAGCAGATTCTAAATCAAAACACTTTTGCATTTATTACTAATTATTTAGTATTAGCTAACATCAAAACTTAAAGCTATTTCACAGAAAGATATGGAAACAATCTCTAGCTCTCTATTCTCCTTTGCTTTCACTTTCGACTTTTCAAAGCAGGAAATCAAACGTTAAAGATCACTTGTAGTTGTGTATTATTCCTCCACCCATGAACTTACACTCAGCTCTAAAATTTGATGCCAAGAATATGTTTGGGCTTCATATAGATTTATTCATTGATCTTTGTTTGCAAAGGCCCATCCATACAAAAGAATGGTATGCTTGGTTGATATGTGTAGGAATCCACGTTATCAGCAAGTTATTGTTCTAATAACGAATCTATAAAGAAAACACAATTAGAAGCTATATCATCAGTGAAATCACTGTTTGGTTTTGACAAAACAATCTGCTTAAATTTTTCCACATCTAATTAATGCCCTTGATCAATGGTATTTAATACATCAATGCATCATTCTGTAAATGCTAATGGTATATTAAATATGTTTGATCAATATTAAAATGTTGGAATTGTAATCTATTTTCACTAATAGTAATGGGTATTATTTTAAACTCTTAACTGCTCTGTATCTACCGCTTTGTGGATTGTAACGTGTGACTTGTTAAATTCCACCAAAACTGTATCAAAGATTCTTACTTTACAGAGAATAAAATTGCACTATATAATAAAAAATGTATAGTTTAAAAATGCCAATAATTCAGCCCTTGAAAACCAATATTACGAAGAGAGATAATACAGAGTATCTGGATAAATGTGACCCGTGACTTAAGAATACTTTGTCTTTTTTAAGGGAGAAGATATTGGTATGTAATGAAGATCACTGAGTTGTGTGGGCAGGCACTTTTGAATAAGGAACCCCAGGTCTGAAGAGAAGGGAAGTTCTGGAACCCTTATTTCTGGAATATAAAGTCACTGAAACCTTTCAAGATGGACCTGTTAGCACTAATCAAGGACCAAGGGCTGAGAAGAAATGTATCAGCATGATATGTCACCCTAAGAAGGGAAGGAATGGGTCTGAAGAGCCTGAGTGCTATGAAGGGAATGAGAGTGGATAAAGGAGAACAACGATGGGGATATCTGAAGTAGCAAACACAGAAACCAGTTTGGCTCCAACAACATGATGGCCAGCTAGCTCCACCCTCCTTTGCTGGACATTAAGACTGGAGCCTGGGCTGTTGGGAGAATCTGTGGCGTGATCATCCTCCCTTGCCTTTGAAAACCAGTGCAGCTTTGGGAGGGCCCATATTAGTAGGAGATTAATACCTTTCTGTCATTTTGTCATACTGTAATGATTTGTCTGTTGCTATGAAGCTGAAAGCTGTGCAACCAATATTTCAAATACTCATGGTGGACAGGTTTCAGCAGAGCTTCCAGACAAAGAAGGGTTAAGAAGAGAGGCCCGGTGACCTACTTCCAAAAATTAGCCAATGAAAACCTAGAAGAATTGATGCATTCAAACTGTGGTGTTGGCGAAGCATATAGAATATACCATGGACTGCCAGAAAAATAAATCAGTTTTAGAAGAAATGCAACCAGAATGCTCCTTAGAAACAAGGATGGCAAGACTTTGGCTCGCTTATTTTGGACATGTCATCAGGAAAGACTAATTGCTAGAAAAGGACATCATGTCTGGTAAAGTAGAGGGTCAGCAAGAACCAGGGAAACCTTCAACGAGATAGGTTGACACAATAACCAAAACAATGAAGTCAAGCACAGCGATGATATTTAAGATGGTGCAGGACCAGGCAATGTTTTGTTCTGTTCTACGTACGGCTGCCATGAGTTGGAGTTGACTTGACGGCACCTGACAAAAACACTTTGCTAGAAGAGGTTATGAGAAAACAATCTTTTCAGAATTTCTGGGTTCCAGTGAAACCTCAGGAGAGTGGCAGTTAATTGTGAAGTAACGTGTTCTGTTCACTGACTGATTTTTCAACTTCAAGAGAGCTTATCAGAGATCTGACTTCAGTGGCTTTAAGGGAGCACATAGGATTGTCCATAAAGAAGACTAAGAACTGCGGTGCATTACTAGGGGATATAGGGAGTGCCTGAATTACTCTTTGAACTACTCTTAACTGATCATTTTTTTCAAATTTAAATTATAAAGCAATATGCTCCAGTTAAATGTATAAATCTGTTGCCTGACCTGACCCTTGGCCAAGGGAGTATTAAGAAGTGTCATAGTGAATCCTGTTGGGGACCAACACGTAGTCCTCTTCTCCTTCCTGTATACCAGCACCCAAATCTCCCCCTGGTAGTTACCATCAGTCATGCAAGGCAGCAGCGTGACCTCTTCCCCTGCCTAGTTGGTCAGCCACATGAGGAGACCCAAATGACCAGCGAACACTTTCAACTTTCAATTCAGCAGAACTGTGACAAGGTTCTCTGGTTTAAAAAAAAAAAAGAAAGAAAAGAAAATACCTGCCTTTGAGCAATAGGACCTCCAAGCTAATGAGCCCAGCATTGCTACGACAAAGAGCAAAATTTCTTTCTGAGTTAACAGTGACAGGGTCCACTTCTACTTCCACTATTTTCCCCCAGATCTGTGCACATTAACTATGGGGAAGAAAGCACCAAATATCTACGGTGACTTTCAAATATATAAGGTACTCAGTGGAGCCACTGCCCCCTCATCACAGTTTTGTCTTCATGCCAGAGCTATAACTGAGCCAGCATTCTCTCAAGCCAGCTGCTTCTGGGTAAATGGGAACATAGTAAGTCCAATGAATTTAGTGGATATAAGCTCATTAATATAAAGCATAACCCCTGTCGGAAGCCAAGTTTGTGATCAATGGATAAGATGCCAAGCATGGGGATAGATAAGGCATAGTGTTCACATATACCAATGTAACAAACATGCAAAGACAAAAAAGGCAAATCCCCACCCAGATTGAATGTTTGTCCTAGGATGACAAAGGACACCTCCGCCCCCATAGAGGAGGAGGTATTAGTTATCTATTCCTACGTAAAATATTAGCCCAGTATTTTAGCAGCTTACACAACCAACACTCATTGTTTCAAAGTTGTTGAGGGTCAGACATGTGTGTGTGGCTGAGTGCCTCTGACTCAAGGTCTCTCACAGACTGTCGTCAAGGTATTGGCCACGGCAGTGTTTAAGGCTCAACTAGGGGAGCATCCATTTCCAAGACCCCAACATCACTGTGAGCAGGCGAAGTTCCACTAGCAAGCTCAGAACAACGAAGACTTTCTCTAACATGCTCCTCAAAATCCTCCAGCCTCTGCCCACTGCCCAGTTCCAAAGCCACTCCCATATATTGATGCATTTGTTATGGCAGCGCCCTACTTCTGCTACCAAATTACATCAATACTTAGCAGCTTAAATGTTACACATCTGTTATCTCACAGTGTCTGTGGGTCAGTCGGGAGTAGTTAGCTGAGTTCCTCTGATGCAGGTCATTCACAGGCTGCAATCAAAAGGCCAGTTGGATATGAAGTCATCTCCAGACTCAACTGAAAGGACCCATTTCCAAACTTATGCACATTGGCTCTTGGCAGGACTCAGGTTCTTGCTGGTTGTTGGTCAAAGACACCATTTCCTCGTCACGTGCGCTCTCCATATGGCTACTTACAACATGGCAGATCACTTCCCCCTGAAGGAAGACTTTAGAAGGTGGGGAGAGTGATCAAGACAGGAGCTAGGAATTTTTTGCATAACCTAATCCCATCACTTTTGCCATGCACATTTATCATAAAAATCCATTAGTTAGAAGCAATTGAAGAGGGGATTACACAAGGCATAAATTCCAAGAAGCAAGGATCACCAGGAGCCATTTTAGAGGCTCCCTACCACAGAGAGGATCTAAGTAATGGACCTGTCCACTATATGACTGGTCCCCTCACACAGAAACTCAGTGTCAGCTTTGTCTTTGACAGGTATTGAGCTCAGCAGTAGCAGTTGCCATATCTGTTTTCCTTCGGTAAAGGGAAAATTGACATTGTAGAGCCCATACAAAATACCATCCCTGACAAATGACCACTTCGTACAAGGGCCCATTGAGAAGAATTGGGATTGCCAGTGAAAGGAGTTGATTGGCATGCACTGATATCTTGTCCACCTGAAAAATTGAGAGCATTTTTCACTGTCAATATCCTCTCGCAGGCATTTTTGTGAGATGCAAATATGTTTACACTCTTTTCCCATTTCAAGATGTATACCCTTCTCTTCAACCTCCTTGTCACTAACTTTTTAGTCTTATTCTTTTCCAAGTCTTTGCTCAACCAGCCAACCAATTAACCATTGCTCATGAATGAATGTAAATATATGCCTCAGGCCATTTCTCTCTCCATCAAATATGGACAACCAAATGTTCTACCCAAAGTTCTGTCCACAGGGATTTTCTTCATCCATGTCTTACAGGGCCAATCTAAGTGAGGTTGTAATTCTACATCTGTCTAATACCAACTGGTACCACCTTGCCATGCAAATCCTTTCGTTGGCCATTATCAGGTTATGGGAACCTCCTCAAGGGTACATCTGACTGGAGTGAGGGAGATGTAGAGAAATAGGATGAGCAAGTTCCATGATCATCTGAGCCACCTGCTCTTAAAGTTTACTTATGTCTCCAGACTCATAGGAGCCAGTCTCATAGACACCATTTACAGTGTATAATGAAATGTGCATGTTTTAATAGAACAGGTAACTCCAGTTTATGAAAAGAAGTCCGGGTGGTGTGGCAGCCATGGAGGTATGACCTTCTGATGTCCCTTCTACAAAAAGGTTAACATAAGAATGCAATGAGCTGACAGCATTTCACTGCCCCACCTTTGGGATCTTCTACAGCGTCCACACCAAGGCCATGCTCCCAGTCTATGACTGAGCACAGCAGGGGTCCTAGAGTCAAACATTTCTGCCCAGTGCTGGGTTCCTCTACTGTTCAAGCTTTGCCCTGGACCTCCCTATCAGCCTGGACAAAACTTTCTCAGAGCTGCACTGCCATCTGAAACTCTTCCTGCCCGATCCTCCTGCCTCTCCTTCCAGAGTTATCCCATCTTTAATGTGGTCTGTAAGCTCTTCCTGGTTCCTCCTGCTCCCCTCCGCTCTATTCTTTGTAAGTGTTTTCCCCAATAAATCCATTGCATTTCTGATTTTCTCTTAGCATCTGCTTCTTAGGGTACCTGAACTGGCATTAGGGACACAGTTATTTGGTATCCTACAGTCAGCTGTTCAAGCTCTACTGGTGCTCAGTAGCAAGCCAAGAGACACTTTTCAAATAGAGAGGAGGCATAAATACCCAAGGGGTCTGTATAGAGTCCCTGGGCGGTACACACAGTTGACTCACTCCACCGCTAACCAAAAGGTTGAAGGTTCAAGTCCACTCAGAAGAAAGGCCTGGTGATCGACTTCTGAAAAATCAGCCACTGGAAACCTATAGAGCTCAGTTCTGCTCTGACACACATGGGGTTGCCGTGAGTTGGAATCGACTCAACAGCAGCTAGTGGTGGTGAGTGGTCTGCACTTGTTGCCCTTCTATTAGGAGAATTGGGCATTACCAGATGTTTCATATTGCATCTCTGTCATCGTCACTTCCAATACCATAGGGTATGTGGTCCAAGTGGCAGCACAGCTTACGCTTTAGCAGGTTTGTACTCAGCCTGCTGGGTTACCTGGTTGGTAAATGGGTCACGCTGGGTGTGAACACGCAGCAATTTGTCTCTTGTCTTAGAGAGATATGCTGACGTGTCCAAAATGAGTGGACTCCTATGAAGAACCTTTACACTGTAGCAAGCCCCTGAAACTTCTCAGCTTCATCGTCCATGTTGTAGCATGCGTCTTTCTAAGGCACTTGCTACTTCCTGCTCAATGGGTCAATTAGCTTAATGTTATCACAATAAAAACAAGTGTAATGTTTACTGGAATTTCAAATAATCAAGGTATCACTGGCCTTATAATATTATGACTGGGAGCAGAGGGGTTGACACAGCTCTGAGTCTGTTCAGTTAATATAGACTCCTCTCTTTCAGAAGCAAACTGCTTCTCTTCTCTTCCCAGAAAACAATGGAGGAAAAAGTTTTTGCTAGATCAAGAGCTGAATGCCAAGTGCCAGAAGCTGTGTTGCTTTGCTAGAATACAGAGAGCACATCCAGAAGCCCAGAAACAATTGATATCACCATCTGATTAAGTTTGCGATAATTTCCGGTCATTCTCGCTGATCCATCTGGCTTTTGCTGTGACAAAACAAGCACTTTAAAATTGGGATGTGGTAGGAGTAACAACTCCTGAATCTTTGAAGCCTTTGAAAATGGTACTAATCTCTTCCTTTTGCTCAGGGACATGGTATTGCTTTTGGCTTACTTTGTTGATGGAGCATGGAAACATGTCCAAGGACTTCATCTTGTTCTTTCTATTATAATAGCCTTTACTCCAGTGGTCAGGGAACCAATGTGGGGATTCTGTTCATTACTAAGTATCTTTATTCTAGACATTGCAGAGCCATCATGGCCACACAGATAGGTAATATCCTCTCTTGTTGTACAAGTGTTCTCTACTGGTACTAACCTGTCCATGATTCATTCGTTGGGATATAATTCTAGTAATGGAGACTCTGAAAGGTAGTGGAATAGGTAGTAAAAGTAATTGGCGTCTACTGCTGAGGAATCTGCTCCAGGTACAGGCACTGAGTAGACTTTATATAGGGAAAGCTGGTTCCCGCAGACAGGGTGAGGAGGGTGTGTCCCTGCCATCAAGGCAGGTTCAGAGGGTTTGGGGTCCAGAGGCCTTGACCTTTAGCTGTCTGTGTTCTTGGCATATCAGCATTCCATTCTCCCTGCTAGAGTGGAACTTAATCATTCAATTAACACCACAACTCTGCCCCCTTACAGTCAGGCCCTTGGATTGTAATTATTAAACCAACTATATCGATAATCATTTTCAATAAGAATGGTCCAAATATACCATTTAAAATATAGAGATTCTCAAAAACATGTTGCCATCGAGTTGACTGCAACTCATGGCAATGCTGTAAGGCAGAGTAGAACTGCCCCATAGGGTTTCCAAGGAGCCCCTCGTAGATTTAAACTGCCAACCTTTTGATTAGCAGCCTTAGCGCTTAACCACTGTACCACCAGGGCTCCAGAGATTGTCAAAGTGGTTAAAAATAATAAGACCCAACTTCCTGTTGTCTACAAGAAACCCACTTAAAGTATAAAGACTCAAGATAAAAGTAAAGGAATAGAGAAAGATATACCATGCTAACACTAATCAAAAGAAAGCTACAGTATCTATATTAATTTCAGACAAAACAGACTTCGGAGCAAGGAAGATGATCAGGAATAAAGGGGACATTACATAATGATAAAGGAGTCAATTCCTCCAAGAAAGCATAACAATCTTAAATATGCATGTACCTAAGACTAGAGCATTGAGATACCTGAGGCAAAAAAAAGAATATCTGAATGGATAGGTTTGATTCTTCGTAAATCACAGTAAAGGCTTTCTGATTTCCCTAATAATCAAAGCCATAACATTGGGCCCTGATACTGGGGAATGTTGGCATAACACATTAACACCTAAAAGTATACCACATTTCTTATGTTAGTAATAGAAATCATTTTGGTATGCATTTACTCTTTGGAAACTAATCAAAGGAGGGTACTCTCTCAGCTTTTCTAATTAACCCCATCCCTACCAAAACAATACCTCTAAATCTGAACACAGTCTGTTTCTGCTACATTATGTACAATAACATTTTCCCCTATTTCATATTCTCCTTAGTACAGCCAGAATGCTCCTTAGAAACGAGGATGGCAAGACTTCATCTCACATACTTTGGACATGTTATCAGGAGGGACCAGTCCCTGGACAAAACATCATGCTTGGTAAAGTAGAGGGTCAGCAAAAAAGAGGAAGACCTTTAACGAGATGGGTTGACACAGTGGCTGCAACAATGGGCTCAAGCATAGCAACAATTGTGAGGATGGTGTGGGATCAGGCAGTGTTTCGTTCTGTTCTACATGGGGTCACTATGAGTTGGAACAAACTTGACAGCACCTAACTACAACAACATACTCTCTATCCTGTTAACTTGTTTTATTCTCCTTTATAGACTTATGCCTGCCTGAACTATAGCTATTTTATATATTTTTACTCCTTCCTCTAGAATTTAAGCTCCATGAGAACATGGACTTTATCTGTTTTATTTATTACTCGAGGCTAGAATAATGCCTGGAATATAATAAGTTGGCAAAATTTTATTGAATAAATATATGAATGAATAATAAATTCTCTACCCCATTTAGAGTTTTTTTTGTGTAATACTGTTTTTCTTTTTATGTCATATGAACTCAAAGAGGCCTTTCTACCTTTAATTCTTTTATGCTACAAAAAAAAAAAAACCCTTGCCATCAAGTCGATTTGACTCGTGGCCACCTCATGCGTTACAGAATAAAACTGCCCCATAGGGTTTTCATGGCTGTATACTTTACAGAAGCAGATCACCAGGACTTTCTTCTGCATCACTGCTGGGTGGGTCTGAACCACCAAGCTTTAGGTTAGTAGTCGTGCACAAATTGTTTGCCCCACCCAAAAACCTATACCCACCCACCTATTGCCGTGGAGTTGATCCCAACTCATGGCGACCCTATAGGACAGAGTAGAACTTCCCCATAGGGTTTCGAAGGAGTGCCTGGCGGATTCGAACTGCCGACCTTTTGGTTAGCAGCCATAGCTCTTAACCACTACACCACCAGGGTTTCCTATAGGGAATTTAAATGACTAGACTCAGGTTTGGACACCTAGGAAATCTGTAACCAGGACTAGAGAGAATATAGAACCTACCTGTCATGGATTGAATTATGTCTCCCCAAACTATGTGTCAACTTGGTTAGGCCATGATTCCCAGTATTGTGTGGTTGTTCCCCATGCTGTGATTAGAATTTTATGTTAGAGGATTAGGGTGGGATTGTAACACCCTTCCTAAGGTCACATTCCTGATCCAAAGGGAGTTTCCCTGGGGTGTGGCCTGAACCACCTTTTATCTTACAAGAGATAAAAGGAAAGGGAAGCAAACAGAGAGTGGGGACCTCATACCATCAAGAAAGTGCTGGCAGCAGAGCATGTCCTTTGGACCTGGAGTCCCTGCGTGGAGAAGCTCCTAGTCCAGTGGAAGATTGACGAGAAGGCTGACAGAGAGAGAAAGCCTCCTCCTGGAGGTGACGTCCTGAATTTGGACTTTTAGCCTACTTTACTGTGAGGAAATAAACTTCTCTTTGTTAAAGTCATCGACTCATGGTATTTCTGTTACAGCAGCACTAGATAACTAATACACTACCCAAATGCCCACAAAATCATGTCCTTGTATGAGCTTGAAGCTTCTTAAATAGGGAAGGAAATCTTTTTATAACGTGAGAATGTGTACATAGAAAATTCACATGGATTAGACAGCGCATCATCAAATCCCCACTGATGATTTTTATGCCTTTTTGAGAGTAGATTTTGCCACTGAATTTGCTGGAGTGGAATGAATGTGGAAAGCGGGAGCCACAGTCTCAAAGATGAGGACTTAGAACTGGCTATTAGCATAACTAAAAAGAGAATTGGCCCCACACATGATACAGAATTGCAACCTCTAAATTCGCTCCTTAGTCCTAATTTTCTGCTGCAATTAAAATATGTAGGTTTTAAGTTTTGTCTAGTCACTTCAGTAAAAACAAAATGTGTTCAATGTCATTCAATGATTCATCTTAATACGAACGCAGACCACGTGAAGCACACTACCATCTAGCAGACATGAAACATGTACTGCTCCCAGCACTGTAGAGACTTTGGAGTACAGAAACGGAATGACAATACCCTTGACCTCAAGGACTTTAAAGTCTACTGGAAATAGGCATGGATGGAATTGCAATATAATGTGATCATATAATTGAAGAAAAAAATGCATATAAGAGATATTATAATGGTGTTATATAGGAGATTAAATGGGAATACAAAAGAACAAACATTTATTTTTCCACTTTACAATCCCTGCAGATTGTCCACATCATGTGAGCAGGGGCTGTAGCTGCTCATTCCATGTGGTATCACCAGTGCCTTTCAGTGCCCAGCATATGTGAGGCCCTCCATACTTGCTGAGTAAATGACTAGATTTTGCTGAAAATTAATAAAATAATTTATGATATCTTGTTATGTAAATAAATTAGGTACAGAAGGATATACATGATATGATACAACATTTGTAGAATAAAATTAGAAATCAGAAAGCACCCTGTATTCATATTTGTTTAATAAGTTTACATAGGGAAAGTAAGGAAATACTAAAGGATAAGTTGGTGTTAGTCATCTATGGTTAATGCCAGAAACTGAATGGAGAAGGCAGTGGGGAGACCATTAGTTATACTTCAGACTCTTCTGAATATAGGAATCATTGTAACAGGAAGATATTACTTTTATAATTTAAGTGGCTGGAAAAAAAAGTCAAGGAGTAGCACTAACAAATACAGTGCTTGAAATAACATAAATGCTTATTTGTTTTTATCTCATTTCTTTCCATAAAGAGTTTAAAACCAAAGACGCAAATCACAAATCTAAGTTTCCAAATTTCCCGGTGTCTTCATTCACTCAAAGATTTTGACAAGTATTTATTGAGAACCTGTAATTTCCGAGGAGTCCCTGGGTGGTGCAAGGAGTAAACATGCTAAGCTGCTAACCAAAAGGTTGGCAGTTCAAGTCCACCCAGAAGCACTTTGGAAGAGAGGCCTGGTGATCTATTTCTAAAAATTCAGCATTGCAGACCCTCTGGAGCACAGTTCTACACAGACAAATACAGGGTCGCCGTGAGTCAGAATCGGCTCTACCGCAACTGGTTTGGTTTTACTCTTTACGAAGAATAAAACGCTCCCTGCTCTTCTGGAAGGGTCTGAGCAAATTAAATATACATAGGCTATCAGGTGACAACGAATGCACTAGAGAAAATAAAGCAGGTGAGGAGGTAGGAAGTGCCAGGTTGGAACGAGGAAGCATTACTATTTCACAGGTGACGGTCAGATAAGTCCTCACTCACTGGGGGATAGAGGGGTAGTATTTAAGCAGTAAAGTGAAGACAGTAAAGGAACAAGTAATGAAGATGTTTGGGAAAAGTTATTCCAAGGCAGAGGAATGGTGAGTGAAAAAGACTAGAGGCTCGAGGTGCCGGGCACGTTAGGAATAAAAAGGAGGCATCATGATTGGAACAGCAGCGGACTAGAAGATGACGCACACCGTGCGTCACGGTGTGACAGGTCCCTATTGGAGGGCTCAGAGCAAAGAGCTACTGTGGAGCATCGAGGTTGGAGGGCAAGTGTGGAATCCGGAAGAACAGTTAGAAGCCTAATGAAATAGTGCAGACCATGGATGATGGTGGCTGGACCAGCGCGGTAACTGAAGGTGGCAGGTGAAGACACTTGGTAGTTATGCTAAAGACAGATGCTAAATTTCTAAAGGCATTTATTTGTGTGAAGTAGTGGCCTGGTAAGACTTTCATAAAAACTCTCGTTGCGAGGGAGCAAGAGTGAATATAAGGAGTCTAGTTAGGAAGCAATTGCATAACTTTGGACGTACTGTGTGTTTGCCTTAAGGATCCCTGATGGCGCAGTAATTAAGTGCTCGCCTGCTAACCGAAAGGTTGGTGGTTAGAACTCACCCAGTGACTCCACGGGAGAAAAGACCTGACGATCTGCTCCCATAAAGACTTCAGGCTTGGAAACCCTTTGAGGCAGTTCTACTCTATCACAAGGGGTCGTTATGAGTCGGAATCGGCTCAGCACACAACAACAACATGTTTTCCTTATTAAACAACCTTCTAAAGTACGATGAGACTTAATTCGTATTCATGATAGAGACTAAGCAGATGAATACCTTGGGAACGAAGAGAGGAACGGAAATGGGAAAAGTTCGAACATGAATCCTGCCAGGTACTTTGAAGAACTGATAAAGAGAGGTAACCTTTTAGAGTCAATGGGATTTTATATCATAAAAATTATTCTATGATCCCACATTAAAAGGCATATAAAAATCAACAATAAATAATACAACATATTTTTTAAATCAAACATTTTAATACAAAAAAATGTATGAATTAAAAAAGTCAATAATTCAGATTTATAATTCCTGTATAATAGAAGAATTTCAAGTGTGTAAAATTACTTGCTAAATTACAGTTATGCTTTTTCAACCCATCATGATTATGAAGCTCTATTCATTATATTATTATATATAATTGCTGTCTTCATTATTTTAACGACTGGACATTGCTAATTAGCCCTTTCTGAATACTCTGATGCTCTCTTCTTCTGCTTCTTCTTCACCCCAGGCACAGTGTGGTCTTGCTTTTATTTATACTGACCTTTGATGTTTCAATTTTCTGTTTTCTTTTTAAATCCTAGGTAATTAAAGGATTTCAAATTCTTCACGATAAAGAAGTTCTTGTTCAGAGAATGTAATTAGATTCTCTGATGGCAAGAAGCGGGATTTGAACAACCCCTGGTTGAGAGGTCACACCCCAGGCAGCATTTTCCCGAAGGATGTGTTGCCTTCCAGCAATTAACCTCCTGTTAGGGAGATGGCCCACTATCCATCTCCTAACACCGCTTTGTTGGAATTATTTCAAAGTTTGCCCTTTTATTGCCTTTTATCAGCTATGGCGTACCCTCAGGTCAAAGAAAAAAGGCCCAGAAAGAAAGCCTCATCATCTTGTAGAAATGATCACAGTAGCTTTCATTAGAAATGTATCATTGGAAGCTTCCAAAGTGCCTTTTGCCCCTGCATAAAACTGCTGCACTTTTATTTCATTATCATGTTATAGTTATTTCCTCAGTGAAATGTAGTACTTGGCTGCAGGTATCCAGGCATACACACACACACACACACACACACACACACGCACACGCTTCTTACAGGGGTCACATAAATTGTTTGAATGAAGATTAAGATCTGAGTAGGTCAGAAAACGATCTAAGAACTCTTTATTGTCACAAAGTTGTGACAGGTTCTTTTCATTCCTCCTCCATGCCTGTATTCTATATCTATTTAACAAGTCCGCTACCCATTTATCGATTTGTTGTACTACAGTGGCTTGCGTATTGCTATGATGCTGGAAGTTATGCCACCAGTGTTTCAAATACCAGCAGGGTTCCCTATGCAGGATAGGTTTCAGAAGAGCTTCCAGACTAAGAGAGACTAGGAAGAAAGGCCCGGTGATCTACTTCCCAAAAAGTAGCCAATGAAAACCCTATGATTCAGAGCAGATTATTGTTTGATATAGTGCTGGAATATAAGCCTTGTGTTGGAAGGTACTCAAAATACACAGTGGCCACAACAATAAACTTGAGCATATTGATGATCATGAACATAGTACAGGACGAGGAAGCATTTGGTTCTGTTGTATATGGGGTCACCATAAGCTGGAGCCAACTCAATGGCAACTAATAACACATTTAACAAGTAGCTACTCTTCTGAGAGGCACTGTGATTTGTGTTGTCTCTGCCTTCAAGAAATACAGAGAACAGATGAGAATCAGATACAAAGTGGTAGTGCATAAACACTTAGTGGTAACAGAAGGAGCATCAGCATCTGCTTAAGCACCCAGGGAAGACTACAGAAAGGAGGAAGCATTTGTCTTGAGATGTGAAGGGTAAGTAGAAGATTAGTGGACAGACAAGGGTGTATGACTAGGTGTGTGTGTGGTGGGGTGATGGTGGTTGTGGAAAGGGGATTTCATGTACAAATGCAGAGGCAGGAGAGCATGTTCAGCACCACACTCAGTTCTGTATGATCAGACTGAAGAGGAAGAAGAGCAGCAAGAGAAGATAGGCTTGGGCACCTCCGTAGTCACTGAAATCAAAAATACATGGCTCCACCCCCAGAACACTGATGAGCTTTCAAAAGGCTTGGCACAAGTGCCAAAAAAGAAAATTCAAACTGTACCCTATAGGTGACGGAGACTCATGGGAAACATGCATGATTTGATGTGTGTTAGTAAAATTATTTTGCTGGTAATAGGAAGGCTAAAAGAAGCTCTGGTTGCATAATGGTTATGCATTTGACTGCTAACCAAAAGGAGAAAGATCTGGTGATCTGCTCCCATAAAGATTACAGCCAAGACACAAAATAAAGAATATCACTCATGAGTACTGTTCTCCTTTAAAAAATTATCTATATGAGACTAGTCAACAATTACTTTAAAACAAAGATGAGAAAGGAGCAGGGAAACTAGGTTAATGGAAATGGAACAACCAGAATGGAAACACTGGGAATGTTCATGCATTGTAAAGAATGTAACCAAAATCACTGAACAATATGTGCAGAAATTGTTGAATGGAAACCTAAAACTGCTGTGTAAACCTTCACTGAAAACACAATAAAATAGTATTTATAAAAATAATAAGATGGATTGATGGATGGATGGATTGATAGATGATAAAATATAATAAAATGTTAATTGTATAAGCTAAAAAAAAAAAGATTACAGCCAAGAGAACTATTGAAAGAGTCGAAAAATAGGAGATGAGCACTTGAAATTGGATGGTGAAAGCAGAGAGGTGGGGGTGGCAAAAAATACAAGAGGTACTTAGGAAGTGGATTATAAGAGCACTTGGTGATTGAATGTAACAGATTTAGGAAGGGAGGAGTTGGGGATGACTCCCAGTTTTCTGGCTTGGGAGAGCACACAAATGAGGGAAATCAACACCACAGAGACTCAAAAGGCCTCTCCTCCACTGGACAATGGTGCCACTTTGGACAGGTCATATAATTCTTTGAAACTCAGGTCTAAATGGAGATTACAGTAGCACCTGCCTCATAGCGACCTTGTGACGATTAAGGCAGGCAAATGACTTAAGCTGCATGGGCACAGAATAAGCATTAAATGAATAATAGCCAGTATTATTTTACAAGGAGCCCTCGTGATGCAGTGGTTAAGAGTTCCTCTGTCAATCAAGAGGTTGGCAGTTCAAATCCACCAGCCGTTCCCTGGAAACCCTATGGGGCAGTTCTACTCTGTCCTATAGGGTAGCTATGATTTGGAATCGACTCCATGGCAACAGGTTTCATTTTTGGTTTTTAGACATCTTGAATTTATGACTTTGAGACAACCAAATTGAAATATCTATTATTAGATAAATTTATCATTTTCAGCATAAAACCAATAGATTAAGCCCACAGACAAATCTAGAAATTTCTGGAGTAAAAACAAAACAATTTTGGGGAGTATCAATATTTAAGGGAAAAACAGATAAAGTGGAGCCCACAGAAAGTCTGAGGGTGACAGGGAGTCTGGAAGACCAAGTGCAAAAATAAGGCAAGGTAACATAGACTTGGTAGACTGGAACTAGGGACAGTTACCCATCTTCTAGGAGTCCCTGGGTGGCATAGACCATCAAGCAATTGACTACTAACCAAAAGGTTGACAGTTCAAACCGACTCTTAGACACCTCAGAAGAAAAGCCTGGTGATCTACTTTATTATCAATTTAATCCATAAAATTTTTTGTATTAAAAAAGTTGTATTTTTAGGAGGCGGGGCCAAGATGGCAAAATAGTCAGATGCTTCCAGTGGTCCCTCTTACAACAAAGACCAAAAAAAAAAAAAAAACCAAGTGAATCAATTATATATGACAATCTAGGAGCCCTGAACATCAAAGATAAAGTTGAGGAATCAGACTGAGTGGCAGATGGAGGGAAAGATGGTTCAGAAGCAGCGAGGAGTTGCCAGACCTGACTCAGAAGGAGTTGGCACCCTGTGGGCCGGATCAGCTGGCATGCACAGTGAGGCAAGCAGTGGCATTTGGGACGTGTTTTCCACATCGAGAGAGACCTAGTGACAGAAAGTCTTCTCAGGCCCCCAGAGCCAGTGAAAAGCAGTGCTCAGTTGGCAAAAGATAAGTACATACATTTAACCTACCGTGCAGCTCAAAAAAGACCCCATTTGGGAAGAACCTCTCTCCCATTTACCTGCTCCCTCCCCGCTGTGCACCAGGTCCAGGCCAGCTTCAGCGATTGCCTTTTCCCCTGGGCAAGAAGTAGGACCCATCACATGCGCTGAGCTATTCTCCTGGCCTTGGAGAAGGAACAAATTAATCAACAGGAAAAAATAATCTGACAGCTACCCTAAACCAGGAACTCAGGGCAGGCACAGCTCCTTTGTCTAGGCACAGGCATAAGGGGTCCACAGACTTTGAATGCCTTTCACTTCTGCATAGATGTGTGTGGGCCCATTTCAAAAGCATATGCCCTCGTCAGCAGAGTACAACAGGGTATATACCTGAAGCCTAACTTCACAGTATCAGCTGTATGGTGGAGTAGCAGGTTCATGACATTTGATACCATTCTGCCCATTAAGCAGGGGCCTCACATACCCACATCAGGGGCCTGAGGACTGGTGCCTCCACCCACAACACCTAGCCACCTGCAAAAGGGGTCCAAGAATAAGTGGTGTCTCCCAGTAGTTACAGCCAACAGCATTGGGTGCCCATAGTCCAGCTGCAAAACCCACACACCTACCCTCTCTAGGGAACAGGGACATGCTTTCCTCCCAGATACTCAGGGGCAGCCGTCAGCCCCCTGCCTTGCTCAGCACGTGACCCACTACCGCAGCCAGATACCTGTGCCTACTCCAATCTCCCCTGCCTGTCAAAGACTGTAGGTAAGAGCCTGCACCACACACTTGGTGACTGACTATCTGGACACCCAAGCTGAATCCATACAAAAAAAGTAAACGGACTCCTGGTCTTACATACCTAGCAACATACCTAGTGACAGGACATGAGCGCTTCAAAGGTCCCAGTAATCAAACTAGCTCACACAACCAGCCTATTTGGGCATATCAAAACAAAACAAAACAAGAAGCTAGGACACAATAAGCAAACATAAAATAAATAAATATAGTAATTTATTGATGGCTCAGAGACAACAGTCAATATCAAATCACATAAACAGGCAAAACATGATGGCTTCAGAAAGCCCCCAGAACAAAGAATCAAGAAATCTTCCAGAGGAAGAGAGATTCTTGGAACTACTGGAGGTGGAATACAGAAGATTAATATAGAGAACTCTTCAGGAGATCATGCAAAATGCAGAACAAGCCAAGAAACACACAGATAAAGTAATAGAGGAAGTTAAGAAGATTAGAAAACAGCACAATGACAAATTTCACAGGCTGCAAGAATCCATAGAGAGACAGCAAACAGAAATCCAGAATATTAACAATAAAACTTCAGAATTAGACAACTCAATGGAAAGTCATAGGAGCAGAATTGAGGCAATGGAAGTCAGAACTAGTGAGACTGAAGATAAAGCACCTCACATCAACTTATTTGAGGAAAGATCAGATAAAAGAATTTAACAAAATGAAGAAAACCTAAGAATTATGTGGGACTTTATCAAGAGGAATAACCTACGAGTGATTGGAGTCCAAAAACGGGGTGGGGAGATAACAGAAAATACAGAGAGAATTGTTGGAAGATTTGTTGGCAGAAAACTCCCCTGATATCGTGAAAGATGAGAAGATATCTATCGAAGATGCTCATCAAACCCCACACAAGGTAGATCCCAAAAGAATGTCACCAAGACATATTATAATCAAACTTGCCAAAACCAAAGGTAAAGAGAGAATTTTAAGAGCAGCTAAGGATAAATGAAAAGTCATCTACAAAGGAGCATCAATAAGAATAAGCTCAGACTACCCAGCAGAAACCATGCAGGCAAAAAGGCAATGGAATGACATATATAAAGCCTTGAAGGAAAAAAATTGCCAGCCAAGAATTATATATCCAGCAAAACTGTCTTTCAAATATGCTGGCTAAATTAGGGCATTTCCAGATAAACAGAAGTTTAGGGAATTTGTAAAAACCAAACCAAAATTACAAGAAATACTAAAGGAAGTTCTCCAGTTAGAAAATAAATAACATCAGATAACAACCGAAGACTAGAACACAGGACAGAGTAACCAGATATAAACCCAGATAAGGAAGTCACAAAAATAAATCAAAGCTAAAACACTGAAAATAGGGAGAGACATCGATATGTAAAAGATGACAACATTAAAACAAAAAAGAGGCACTAAAAAACGTAGTCATAGACCTTTCATATGGAGAAAAAGACAAGTCAATATAAAGAAATAAAAGGCTGATTTACACACAGAAAAATAGGGGTAAATATTAAGGTAACTAAAAGGAAACTAACAATCCCACACATCAAAATAAAAAACAAAAAAAAAATAAGACGGAACAAATAGAAAAACAACAACAATGAAAAAGATGAAAAGAAAATACATAAAGAAAAACTACTCAGCACAGCATATTAAGTGGAAGAAAGAAACTGTCAACATTACACAAAAAAAGGCAACAAAATGACAGCACTAAACACATACCTATCAATAATTAGGCTGAATGTAAATAGACTAAACGCACCAATAAAGAGACAGAGAGTGGCAGAATGGGTAAAACAACACGATCTGTCTATATGCTGCCTACAAGAGACACACTTTAGACTTAAAGACACAAACAAACTAAAACTCAAGGAAGGAAAAAATATATCAAGCAAAAAGGATCATAACAGAGTATTATGAAAAACTATACTCCAACAAATTTGAAAACCTAGGGGAAATGGATAAATTTCTAGAAACACACTACCTACCCAAACTAATACAAAGTGATGTTGAAAATCTGAACAGACCCTTAACAAGAAGAGATTGAAAAGGTAATAAAAAAAAAACTCCCAGCAAAAAAAAAGTCC
>NW_004444214.1:608383-609778 GCF_000243295.1 Trichechus manatus latirostris
ATTAGAAAATCAATCAACGTAATCCACCACATAAATAAAAGGAAAGAAAAGAATCACATGATCAACTCAATTGATGCAGAAATAATAAAGAGATGAAAAAACAAATTATTAACTTTATATGGAAAGGGAAGAAGCTCCGGATAAGTAAAGCACTATTGAAGAAGAATAATAAAGTAGGAGGACTTGCACTACCTGACCTCAGAACCTACTATACAGCTACGGTAGTCAAAACAGCCTGGTACTGGTACAACGACAGATACATTAACCAATGGAACAGAATTGAGAACCCAGAGGTAAATCCTGATCTTCGACAAAGGCCCAAAGTCCATCAGATGGAACAGACAGTCTTTTTAACAAATGGTGCTGGCAAAACTGGATGTCCATATGCAAAAAAATGAAACAGGACCCATACCTCACACCACATACAAAAATTTATTAAAAATCAATCAAAGACCTAAATATAAAGCCAAAAACTATAAAGTTCATAGAAGAAAAAATATGATCAATGCTAGAGGCCCTAATGCGGGGCATTATCAGGATACAAACCATAATCAACAACACACAAACTCCAGAAGATAAGCTAGAAAACTGGGATCTTCTAAAAATTAAACACTGCATAATCTCTTTAATGTTTTGATTTTGTCCCTTTCTTCTTTTTTGATGTGTGCATCTATTGCTATAAATTGTCCTCTGAGGACTGCCTGTGCTGTGTCCCGAAGGTTTTTGTATGATGTGTTTTCATTCTCATTTGATTCTAGGAAGCTCCATAGACACATTCAAAGTCCCTGAGGGACCAAATTGCTGGGTGGAGGGTTGTGGGGACCATGGTCTCAGGGAACATCTAGCTCAACTGGCATAACATAGATTATAAAGAAAATGTTCTACAGTCTACCTTGATGAGTAGCGTCTGGGTTCTTAAAAGCCTGTGAACAGCCATCTAAGATACTCCACTGGTCTCAACCCTTCAGGAGCAAGGGAGAATGAAGAAAACAAGATACATGGGAAAGACTAGTCCAAAGGACTAATGAACCACAACAACCATGGCCTCCACCAGACTGAGTCCAGTACAACTAGATGGTACACAGCTACCACCACTGACTGCTTTGACAGGAATCACAACAGAGGGTCCCGGACAGAGCTGGAGAAGAATGTAGAACAAAATTCTAACTCACAAAAAAAGACAAGACTTACTGGCCTGACAGAGACTGGAAAAACCCCAAAAGTATGGTCCCCGGACACCCTTTAGCTCAGTAATGAAGTCACTACCAAGGTTCACCATTCAGCCAAAGATTAGACAGACCCATAAGACAAAACAAAACTAATGGGGCACAACAGGCCAGGGACAAGGACTAGAAGGCAGGAGGGGACAGAAAAGCTGGTGATAGGGAACCCAAG
>NW_004444214.1:610290-625039 GCF_000243295.1 Trichechus manatus latirostris
CAAAACCAGGTAAAGACACCACAAAAAAAAGAAAATTACAGACCAATATCCCTCATGAACATTGACACAAAAATCCTCAACAAAATTCTAGCCAATAGAATTCAACAACATATCAAAAAATAAAAAATAAAATAACCATGACCAAGTGGGATTCATACCAAGTATGCAGGGATGGTTCAACATTAGAAAAAAAATCAGTGTAATCCATCACATAAATAAAACACAAGACAAGAACCATGTGATCTTATCAATCGATCCAGAAAAGCCATTTGAGAAAGTCCAACACCATTCATGATAAAACTCTCAGCAATAGGAATAGGAGGGAAATTCCTCAACATAATTAAGGGCATCTATACAAAGCCGACAGCCAACACCATCCTAAATGGAGAGAGTCTGAAAGCAGTCCCCTTGAGAACGGGAACCAGACAAGGATGCCCTTTATCACCACTCTTATTCAACATCGTGCTGGAAGTCCTAGCCAGAGCAATTAGGCTAGAAAAAGAAATCAAGGTCATCCAAACTGGTAAGGAAGAAGTAAAAGTATCTCTATTTGCAAATGATATGACCTTATACATAGAGAACCCCAAAGAATCCACAAGAAAACTGCTGGAACTAATAAAAGATTTCAGCAAAGTAACAGGATACAAGATAAAC
Organism: Trichechus manatus latirostris; assembly: GCF_000243295.1. Taxonomy (NCBI): domain Eukaryota; kingdom Metazoa; phylum Chordata; class Mammalia; order Sirenia; family Trichechidae; genus Trichechus; species Trichechus manatus. Next base: position 610,945 of record NW_004444214.1, read on the forward strand.
ATACAAAAATCGGTTGGATTCCTCTACACCAACAAAGAGAACTTCGAAGAGGAAATCAACAAATCAATACCATTTACAATACACCCAAGGGATAAAATACTTAGGAATAAATCTAACCAGAGACATAAAAGACCTATACAAAGACAACTACAAGACACTACTGCAAGAAACCAAAAGAGACCTGCATATATGGAAAAACTTACCTTGCTCATGGATAGGAACACTCAACATTGTGAAAATGTCTATCCTACCCAAAGCAATCTACAGATAAAATGCAATCCCGATCCAAATTCCAATGGCATATTTTAATGAGATGGAGAAACAAATTACCAACTTCATATGGAAAGGGAAGAGGCCCCAGATAAGTAAAGCATTACTGAAGAAAAAGAACAAAGTAGGAAGCCTCATACTACCTGATTTTAGAACCTATTATACCACCATGGTAGTCAAAACGGCTGCATACTGGTACAACAACAGATACATAGACCAATGGAACAGAATTAAGAATCCAGACATAAATTCATCCACTTATGAGCAGCTAACATTTCACAAAGGCCCAGAGTCCATTAATTGGGGAAAAGACAGTCTCTTTGACAAATGGTGCTGGCATAACTGGATATCCATCTGCAAAAAAATGAAACAAGACCCATACCTCACACCATGCACAAAAACTAACTCAAAATGGATCAGAGACCTAAATATAAAATCTAAAATGATAAAGATCACGGAAGAAAAAGTAGGGACAACACTAGGAGCCCTAATACATAGCATAAACAGAATACAAAACGTTACTAACAATGCACAAACACCAGAAGAGAAACTAGATAACCGGGAGCTCCTAAAAACAAACATTTATGCTCATCAAAAGACTTCACCAAAAGAGTCAAAAGACAACCTACAGACTGGGAAAAAATTTTTGGCTACGGCAAATCTGATCAGCATCTAATCTCTAAAATCTACAAGATACTGCAAAACTTCAGTAACAAAAAGACAAATAACCCAATTAAAAAATGGGCAAAGGATATGAACTGGCACTTCACCAAAGAAGACATTCAGGTGGCTACCAGATACATGAGGAAATGCTCACAATCATTTGCTATTAGAGAAATGCAAATCAAAACTACAATGAGATACCATCTCACCCCAACAAGGCTAGCATTAATCCAAAAAACACAAAATAATAAATGTTGGAGAGGTTGTGGAGAGACTGGAACACTTATACACTGTGGGTGGGAATGTAAAATGGTACAACTACTTTGGAAATTGATTTGATGCTTCCTTAAAAAGCTAGAAATAAAAGTACCATACGATCCAGCAATCCCACTCCTTGCAATATATCCTAAAGAAATAAGAACCGTCACACCAATAGATATATGCACACCCGTGTTCATTGCAGCACTGTTCACAGTAACAAAAAGCTGGAAATAACCTAGGTGCCCATCAGCAGAAAAATGGATAAACAAATTATGGTATATTCACACAATGGAATACGACACAATGATAAATAACAAGAATGAATCCGTGAAACTTCTCATAACATGAATAAATCTGGAAGGCATTATCCTAAGTGAAATTGGTCTGTCACAGAAGGACAAATATTGTATGAGACCACTATTATAGGAACTCAAGAGGTGGTTTAAACACAGAGGAAAATGTTCTTTGATGGGTACAAGGGTGGGGAGGGAGGGAGATGGGTATTCACTGACTAGATAGTGGATAGGGGTTGTCTTGGCAAAGTAGAGGATCAGTGAAAAGAGGAAGACCCTCAACGAGATTGATTGACACTGTGGCTGCAACGAGGCGTTCAAGGATGGCAATGATCCTAAGGATGGTGCAGGACTGGGCAGTGTTTTGTTCTGTTGTACATAGGGTTGCTGAGTCAGAACCAGCTCAAAGGTACCTAACAACAACAAACAAGATATTAATTCCATGTGTTTGACTCACAAATCTGCCTTCGATTAAAAACAATGATCAACTGGCCTGACAGACTGGAGAAACCTGGAGAGTATGGCCCCCGGACACCCTGTTAGCTCAGTGGTAAAGTCCCTCCCGAGGTTCACTGTTCAGCCGGGGACTGGACAGCCTCATAAAACAAAATGGGAGTAATGAGGCACAGCAGTCCCAGCACAAGGACTAGAAGCCAGGAGGGGACGGAAAGCTGGTGATAGGGAACCCAAGGTTGAGAAGGGACAGTGTTGACGTGTCATGGGGTTGTTAACCATTGTCATAGGGCAATATGTGTACTAACTGTTTAATGAGAAACTATTTGTTCTGCAAACCTACATCTAAGGTACAAAAAAAAAAAAGAATTATCTATGTGAGATCAAATTGACAACAGCAACTCAAAAGGTTTAATGGGAAGCCTAGGGGGCAGTGAGTTGAAGATAATGGTGATGGAATAATTTGGAAAAGGATAGTGAGAATAGCAGCACAACTGGAAGAATGTAATTGATGTCACTGAATTGTGCATGGAGAAACTTTTGAAATGGTGTAACTTTGGCTATGTATATTTTCACCAAAAAAAGGTCCTCCAAGGTCAAGAAGGAAGAGTGTTGAAATGTAGTGGGGTGGTTAACCAATGTCATAAAATGATGTGTGTACTTACTGTTTAGTGAGAAACTATTTGTTCTGTAAACCTTCATCTAAAGTACAATTTAAAAAATTTAAAAAAAATGATCATTATCAGTTATGTATTGGTCATAACAAATCATCCCAAAACTTAGTGACTGGAAGCAAAAACATTTTATTTGCTTGTAATGAACATGGGTCATGATTTGGACTGGGCTCAGCCAAGCAACTCTTCTCCTGGAATCACTCTTGCAGCTTTGGTCCTCGTATGGCTCAAAGGGACTGCAAAGACTAAGAGGGCTTCACTTACACTCCTGGCAGGTGAAGCTGGTTGGGGTCTGGGCACGTGTCTCCATGTGCCTACTGCCAGCTTCCTCACATGGCAGTGTCTGATTCCAGAGAGTGAGGGTGGAAGCTACAGATCTATTTAGACCCAGGCTCAGAACTCCCTTGTCCATTCTGCTGCATTCTGTTGGTCAAAGGAAGTCACAAGGCTGGAACAGACTCAAAGGGCAGGGGAACCGACTTTACCACTCAACAGAAAAAGCTATAGAGACATCTCGGCCATTTTTAATCTACCACATCTCCTTAGGTCAGGAGCCACATGTTTTTCCTTTTGTACTTCCAAATCCTGATAGCTGTGTTCTTTTCAAACCTATATTGAATGAGGGCATGGTTCTGTAGGTTATAGCTCTTTTACAAACATCTGCGGTTCAGAGTTAAAAAAGAAAACTTCTGTAATAAAATAGAACTAGATTTACTAAGATTGGCAATGAAAAGTGTATCTCCATGGGAGGAGTGAAGTCATACCTCAAAACCATGACTTTTCTCTAGAATTTTACCTTCCCCTCGAGAGCTTGCTTTTTACTGCTGCCAACACCATGTATTCTCGCCTTTTAAAACTATGACCTGGGAGCCACACCTTGATTCTCCATATCATCTTAGATGAAACAAATTTGAAACATTAAACGAGACTATACTATGGAAATAAAGGTCAAGAGAAACATAAAACTAAATATGGCTGACTCTCAAAGGCCTTAGACTCCACTCCGTTATCATATTAATCCTCCAAACTTCTACCTTGACTCCATAAGGCTAGAACCATCCTCCCATACCTTGACAGCAACCTTGCTCAGTGTCTAAGCCCAGGAAAGACAGTCTTGGTGACTGGTAGGATTCCCTTATCCCATCTGCTTCAGAATTCTGCTTCCCTACCTGAGGATCTGAGGGCAGCGGTGGTACAATGATACAATTCTCACCTTCCATGTGGGAGGCCTGGGTTTGATTCCTGGCCAGTGTACCTCATGTGTAGCCACTACCCATCTGTCAGTGAAGGCTTGCCTGTTGCTATGATGCTGAATAGGTTTCAGCACAGCTGACAGACTAAGATAAAATAGGAAGAAAGGCCCAGTGATTTACTTCCAAAAATCAGCTTCAGTGTGCCCAGTTCACAAGTTCTTAGTGAGAAGGGACTGCTTGGAGCAGAGCACAGACAAGACACTGTTTTAATGGCGTGGTCAACAGACATTTATTATTCACAGAATAAACAGGACAGGGATGAGGAGAACAGCAAACATCATCATCAGCCAAGTTTCCCCAAAGTTAGGTTCCCCTCCCAGGGTGGGAATGTTACAATCACATCCAGCTGTGCTCCACATCACACCATGGATGAGGAACCCAAAGTCCCTCTCTCCTGGGGTTAATGTACTAGCAAGCTACAATGATTACCTGCCAAATAGCATGTACAGAAAGACAGTAGGGGGAAGGAGTAATAAAAGAGAAAAGGGGCAATCAAAAGGGGGAAAGGTGATAAAAGGGGAAGGCTTCCTGTGGACAATGGACACTACTCATTGTCTGTTGTTTAGGGTGTATGACCATCTGCTAATCGCTATTCTGGCCTTACTGGCATCAGTGAACAGTCCTTCCTCCTTTATGCCACTAAGATTGTATTGGGTCTCCAGAGGGCAATCATCTCCCCCTAAGGCACATACTTTGTGTGTCTATCAGTAGCTATTATGTTCATTAGTAGCTATGGAGATGGTGAGAGCGATTAAGTACAGTATACCTGTAGCATCAGCCAGTGAAAACCCTATGGATTATGGCAGTCCAACCTGTACCCAGTCATGGGGATGGCACAGGACCTCCGCGTTTTGTTCCATTGTGCATGGGGTAGCCATGAGATGGAGGCCAACTTGACAGCAGCTAACACCACTGCCATTGGGGCAGCTAGCTCTTTTTCAGATACTAACTCCAGGGTTACCATCTGGGAGACTCCACTCCAGACTCACAGGGATGTGACCTTAACCTACAGTCTTTGCTGGAACCATAATTGCATCATCTGTAGATGTAATATTGGGGGTACACTGGTGAAAGTGAAGGTGCTTTATCACACAATACTTAAAAATAAGAAATGTAAAAGGTAAAAGTAAGCCATTGCTTTTCTTTTTTTTTTTTTTTTTTTTCATTCATGCAAAGAGAGTTGTCCTGATGTATCAAGACAGGAAACGAAGATAGGAAAGGTAAGAAGAAATGTCCAGTCTAGTGTAAAATCTATAAAAATGTAATAGTGTTGTTCTTTAAGTTATTTTTAAAATGTTCAATGAAGCTAGCTGGTACTAAATATCTATGCAGTAAATAAGTTTCTGGACGCCAGATAACATTATTTAATTTTGCAATAATTTCCCTTTTTCATAGCACTAGTATTACTCCTAATTTTCTTGAATAAATATGAAGAAAGATTCAAAGTATCAAATGATCACTTGTTTCAAAATATCCATAAGGCCATTTAACTAACAGACTAGCTATTCTAAGTAAACCTGGTTATAACATACAGTAAGTACTTCTAAAACGAATCCAAATTTTTTTCCTCCTTAATTTGTCAGTCCTAAGCATAGGCTCACATTTGTTTGCATTATAAAATATTTCATTGCCTTCTCAAAGCTAGGGAGCACTTGTATAATTTAAAAGAAAATGATGCATATAGGATGCAGAACTGCAAGTAGGAAAAGATTTTCCTTTCATCTCAGACAATGCCACATCGGAGCCAAGGTTATAGGGATGCAGAACCAAGGACCTTCAAATAGAAGAGATTCAATTTAATGGAATTCTATTTTTTAATCAGAAAACTCCCAAAGGAAAAAAAGTAATAGATTTACATTTGAAATTATTTTAAATGAGCAAATAACAAGAAAATATTAGAAATTTACTTTCATATTTGAAATGGAAATAAATGAAAACTTGCATACAGAAAGCAACAAGGCATATTTGTGGTAATGATGGTAATATTTACTTAAATAATTTAAATTGTTGATGTTTTATTAAAAAAACTGAACTAATGTTTCTACTGAATTTTCAAATTTTGCAGATTGAACATTTGCATCAATCAACCTTAGGATTTGCAAGTTGTCCATGAAAGCAATTGACTCAGTTTCCTAGAGCTGCTATAACAGAAATACACAAGCAGGTGGCTTTAACGAACAGAAATTTATTTTCTCACAGTTCAGGAGGCTAAAAGTCCAAATTCAGGGTACCAACTCTAGGGGAAGGCTCTCTCTATGTTGGCTCTGGGAGAAGGTCCTTGTCTCTTTTCAGCTTCTGATCTTTGGTTCCTTGTCAATCTTCATGTGGCATGGTATCTATCTTTCCCTATCTGTGCTTGCTTGCTTGCTGGCTTAATCAGCTCTTTTATATCTAGAAAGAGATTGACTTAAAACATACCCTATACTAGTACTGCCTGATTAATATAACAAAGAAAACCCATTCCTAACTGGGATTATAACCACAGGTATAAACAACAACAAAAAAAAAAACCTGTTGCCGTTGAATCAATTCCAACTCATATTCAGACTCAATAGTGACCGACAGGACCAAGTAGAACTGTCCTATAGAGTTTCCAAGGAGTGACCGGTGCCAACCTTTTGGTTAGCAGCCAAGCTCTTAACCAGTATGGCACAAGGTCTCCAACCACAGGTATAGGGGTTAGAATTTACAACACATATCTTTGGGGGACACAATTCAATCCATAACAGCAAAAATGTGGTTTCTCATAGGCAGCAGCACTGTCTCTTTCTCATCACAGTACAGTTAAATGGGCTAATATTGTTAGACCCAATACCCAGATTAAGGCAGAAGGGCTGGCTCCAAGGTCTGATGGTAAATCAGTGTCTAAGTCTTTCACAGTAGACAGTAGGCTCCATAAATCTTTGAGAGCTACCACTTCACAGCAAATAGTTCTTACATAAATTGAATATAAAAGAATCCCACTCTCCCACTGCCCTTGAGTTGATTCAGACTCATAGTGACCCTATAGGGTTTCCAAGGCTGTAAATCTCTACGGAAGCAGACTAACATATCCTTCTCCCTCGGTGGTTTTGAACAGCCGACCTTTTGGTTAGCAGTCGATCACTTTAACGACTGCGCCACCAGGGCTCCAATAAAAGACTAGGTTAACCTTTAACTGAAATTGTATATAGTGCAGTGTACCAGCAGGAATAACCAGTTATTGTGGAGTTGACTCCAATTCATGGCGACCTCATCTGTGTCAGAGTAGAACTGTACTCCACAGGATTTTCAGTGGCTGATTTTTCATAAGTAGGTCGCCAAGCCTTTCCTCTGAGGCAACTCTATGTGGACTCCAACCTCCAAGCTTTCGGTTAGCAGCTGAGAATTGCTCACTGTTTGCACCACCCAGGGATACAAAAGCAACCCAAACCTATAGACACAAAGATGCACATGTTTGAAATGTCAGGGAAGCATAAGGTCACATGACCCTTCTGAATCCCAAAGATCCGCTGTTAATATGTCTTACTTCCAGCCTCCAATCCAAAATGCTGGGGCTGCTGCTGCAGTCACTCTTCAGTGTTAGTTATGAATAAATCTGTGCAAAATAATAAAGCAGGGTTCTTGTTTCATACTTACTTGCTCCAACACCTCTTGCCTCTGGTCTACGCTTCAATGTCCTTGGGGGCATTCTGCTTTCCAAGGTGACACCCCTCCGTGGGCCAAATCTTCCCACCTTACCATAATCTGGACATTTGATCATCTCTTCCATCATCAAAATTTATCTTTCACCCCCAGACACTACTAGTTCATGTGATTAATTGATTTTGCCAAAGCACTCATGGTTTATTTAGGCTTAATTTGTTAGCACCGCCAGTTATCATGTTTTTGTTCACTGGCGATTTATTGGCTGAACAGTGTGAGACTCACAGACTGCAGGAGGAGAACCAGGGGGAGAAAGGGGGAGCAGGTGGGACTTCCGTTTCTGCTAAACTGTCTCTGAATTAGGGCTGCCTGCTCTGGGTGGGTTTATGAAGAACCCTGATCAGTAATGTCCTGCTGAGCAAGATGGAATTCTCAAACTGACAGCACTTGATTGCTTGGCCTGTGTCTTCAACTTCAAATTCAGCCGAGAACAATACATAAGCCCATAGATTTTTTAATGCCTTGTTAGGAATCACCAATGGGTGGTAGACTTTCTCGTGCAGGCAAAGGGCCCAGGGAAGGTGATTGAAATAAAAATGGTAATAAAGAGAAAGGGTTTATTTTAAATTTCATAACAATCCCATGTACGGTTATGAATTTTCAAGCAAAAGCAGAAGCTTTCTATTACCTGCTGCTCCTGGATGGTGGACCAAGTATAGCTGATTGCTTTATTATCATCCTCCTGGGAATGCACCAGATGTTAAAGACAATGCAACAGAGAAGTGCCAGCTTGGACTGTTGCCACTGAATTAATAGGAAGTGCCGAGTGGATGGATTAACAAGAAATGACTTCAGCATTTCTCAGGAAAGTCTAAGTTGAGTTTTCCTTTACCTGCTGGCCTCCCTTCCCCTTTGGAAGCCTTCCAGGTCAAGATAATGCTTTATATTTTTTAAGATCCAAATAATGAAGGAGCGCTTTTCCCTGGTCTGATAATCTTGTTAAATATCAACGAATGAGATCTTTATCAGCCATTTATATTTTTGCTACACTGAAATAATATTCTGTATCTGTAAAGAGTCAGATAGTAAATATTTTATGTCTTGGAGGCCATACAGCCTTTGTCACAACTCCTCAAGTCCGTCAGTGTAACGCTAAAGCAGCCATAGATGATACATACAGGAATGAGTGTGGCTGTTTCCAAAAACGTAATTTACAAAACCAGGCAGCAGGCTGGATTTGGCCAGTGAGCCAATGTTTTCAGACCTCCCTTCTGCAGAGTATTTCTGGGTGTGTTTCTACTCTATGTGCGCTATGTTGCTCTGCACGTGGGTGGTACTCAATATTTGTTGCAGATTGAATAAGCAAATGAATAATTTTTAAAATATAATTTTTTAAATTTAAAGTTGATGATAAGTGTTAATAAATTTCTGCAAAGTCTTATTAGAAAATAAATAGCTTCATAATCACTTTTTCTTTTCCCTAATAAAATAAGCAAATATCAAAATATGCCTCCTGAGAAAACCTCTTAAAAATTAGTTTGCATTTTTAAGGTGAAGAGCACGTAGAACAGTACAAACTTTCGCTCAAGAAGTACTTCAGAGTTCATTTATACCACTAGACTCTTAGGAATTAATCCTTATTTAAATATTTTTCTGGGCTCTTTTTCATAGAAAATTAGATGACTGAGCAGTACAGAGAGGGAGATTTTTAAAATATAAGATTATGGGGGGAAATTCTTCTGGTTTAAAGATAAAATATTCATTACTGATACTGAATTACAAATAAATAAATTTGGTTCAACACTAAATGTAAAATACTTTTAAATAAAGTTATAATTTAGTTATTTTTATTCTTTTAGCCTAAGCGAAGATTTTTTTAAAATTCATGTTGGTGTGATAATTTCACTTAATCATATGGTCACAGATACTACTGTGGGTAACTAGAGGTTAATTATTCTTGGAACTCGGGGAGACTAAATAAATAGAATAAATAATAAAGGAAAACCTCTGAGCTATCCCCATCTGGGGAGAGGGTGCTGAAGTGTTTCAACAACAATTCCCTTTAATCATTTAATCATTGAGAGCTGCTCCTGGGATGGGATAATATCCCAGGTGTTTGTCATCTATTGTGTTCAGAGAGAAAATGAGTTCAGAGTCTCATAGAAAGCCCACCTAAACAAAAACAAACAAACAAAAAATCAGTTGCTGTGGAGTCGATTCTAACTCATGGCGCCCCCATGTGTTTTAGAGTAGAACTGTGCTCCATAGGGTTTTCAATGGCTGATTTGCTTCAGAGGTAGACTGCCAGGCTTTTCTTCTGAGGCACCTCTGCAACCTCTAACCTTTTGATTAACAATTAAGTAGAGATTCATCATCAATCTCTTCAGGCTCCACTGAAAGTGCTTTATATTTTCAAATACCCCTATTAATATAAGTACTCAGATTTTTTGTTTGGTATTCAAGATGTGGTATTATGGTTTGCCTCACCAAATATGTTTAAGATACAAAACAAATTCAACTTATATACTGCACACATATAATCCATTTCTAGTTAAAAATTGAGATTTAATTAATGGGAAAAATCTATATTCGATTACTTTAAAAATTTCAAATATCAGATTTAGGGCATGTTTATACATACATCAACTAAACTATTAAATATTATCACTACTCTTTTCACATAAACAATACAATTATATTAACCATCAATAAACTATAGAAGTAGCCAGAATTTCTTGACAAGTATTAAGCACTCATGATATTAAATCTATAAATATTTTAAATCAATAAAACTTTTCTTTTTAATTTTAAAATTTGTAATAAAATTACTTTAGAGATGTAAGTCTCTAAAATTATCAAAAATATTTTTAATATATTTGTTTTCAGGGAAGAATAAATAAAAAGCAGCATGTGCTGAAAAGTATTTTTGTGAGCTTCCTTCTGTAGGTTCAGCAAATCTGAGAACTTCAGAGATTAATATACTATACATAGAATCCAGATAAGGAGCCCTGGTGGCACAATGGTTAAGCACTCGGCTGCTAACTGAAAGGTCTGCAGTTGGAACTCACTAGCTGCTCCACAGGAGAAAATATCTGGCAATCTGCCCCTATAAAGATTGCAGCTTAGGAAACCCTGTGGGGAATTTCTACTTTGTCATATAGGGTTGCTATGAGTCAAATTGACTCAACAGCACTAAACAACAACAACAGAGTCCAGATAATAAATATATCAGACACCGGATTAAAAAGCAATGCTTAATATACTCAAGAAATTAAGAGACAAAAGAAAGAAGGTAGCATTTTCTAGAATCTCACCTCATGTTATCTCTATACTTGTTTACATAAAATAAATAAATAAATAACTCATTGCCCTCGAGTCAATTCTGACTCATAGCGACCCTACAGGACAAAGTAGAACTGCCCCACAGGGTTTCCAAGGAGCGGCTGGTGGTTTTGAACTGCTGACCTTTTGGTTAGCAGCCAAGATCTTAACCACCTTGCCACAAGGATTCCTTGTTTTTATATATACGTGTGTGTGTGCGTGCATGTGTGTGTGTGTGTGTGCACGTGTGTGTAAAGGGCTGCATCAATTTAAAAAAAAAATATAAGTTTCCACCAACAGAATGTGGTCGGATATGAGAAGCGCAGCTTCTACATCATTTACTTGATTTGTTCACCCTGCCATCCAGTTCCTTTGGGCAGAATCCATATATGATGGCAACACAGTTTCAACTGTGCACCCAAAGGATGGCAAAGCAGCAAGATGGTCAGCCTCTGGTTCACTGGATGACTCCAAGAAGCCAGAATGCCCATTCCTGTCCTGGCCACCCACCTTCAGGTTGTTAGCTCAAGAAAGACCTCGTGTGCTTCTGCCATGTTATAGGAGCAGAGACTTCACCTCTCTCATTGACCAAGTACCCAGAGCCCTGAAGTCTCATCACTTATCTTTCCTATGGCGATCGTTATTCAATCTTCTATTACTCCTGTTGTAGTTAGAGGTGAAGCTTTTAAATTCAATTTCACTGCCTTTGGTCCAATAGATTTCCTAGGTACTGCTGTCTGTATATTCTTGGAAATTCAGAAATGCAAGAACATTTTAAGAAGACAGATTCTTTCTTTTTACATTTCACAAAAGCACACACCACACTCTATGATATATGTTCTTGGAGTATAAATTTATGGCACATTTTTCAAGGCATTCACTGTCAATTCAGCTACATGGTTATTTTGGACTGTTTTACAATGTCCATTTTTCTCATTCTGACACTTCGGTGGGTCCTACTACACACACATTCAGTGGGGAAGTCAAAGCAGGAAAGAAATACAGGGTTATCAATCAAGCAGCAAATACTTACTGAGTGCCTACTAGGGGTAAGCTACTGTACTAGGTGAGAATGATACAGGAGGAAAGAAACATGGTCCCAGATGTTAAGGAGCTTGTAATCTTGTTAGAGAGCCAGAACACACACACACACACGATGTGAACCAGCAGCGCTAAAAGTACACAGTAAATGCCACTAAGTGCAGATGAAGAGTTGGATGGGATATTTTAAGATGAAATTGATGCCACAGTTTAAAGCTGCCTACATATACATTCCACCCGCTTGAAACACCCTTTAGTCCCCCTCTTTACTTTGTTTGTGACCCTGATGCAGATGCCTACCTACTTCCTTAAATGTACCCTCAGTTATTCTAGTCCCCAGGTTTTGGATTGTTGTCCAGAAGAGTCAAAAACAGCAAAGAATTTTGCTTTGAACTTTTCATCTTCTCCTTCCCTAATTTTTTTTTTTTTTTTGCTCCATATAGATTTGAACTAAAATAAAATTGTGATCTAGACAAATTTACGCGTGCTATCATAGCTCCGGGCAAAGGTGTCTTGGAAATGCAGAGAGTGTGAGAGAGTGAAGGCGTAGTGGGGCTGGCTTGTCTCTTGACAGCTCAGCATCACTCCCAGGCCCTTCTCAGGTCTTTTCTCACCGCAAAGACTTGCAAATACATTTCTCCAGAAGTCATTTACTTAATGTGGGTCTTGGGTAGAGTTTGCCAGTGAGAAGCAATTGCAGGAGATTTGGAATGAAGAATAGGAGGAGGAATCATTATTCTCTAGAGCAGCTGCAGCAAGAAGTGTGGGCAGACATGATGGCCAGTGTGTTCCTGGAGAGCTCTTGATAAGCATGTGCCTTGCTGTTGCAGACCACAAGAGTTGGTGACTCATCTCAGAGAGTCTTTAGAGTTGCCACAGTTCTCAGCAAGCATTGAGAACCGCCTGCTTCAGAGCTTCTGGCTGAGGTCCCTGCCACACCTTCCCTGATCTTCAGTGGAAGCTTCCTTAACTTTTGTTCTCCTGGTTCTTCCTACACTTGTGTAAGTCCCTGTTTCTATGTTAAGCCCCTCATTAGACCAGGTACCATGTGGTTCTCCAGTTAGTCACATTCACCAGTGGCTCTTTCTTCTGTGAGGCTTCCTTGTTGTAATGCCTTTTATATACACTATGCACAGAATGTCCAAGAATACACATGGGGTACAGACAGCTTCCATTGTACCCCTCCATTTGTTGTTTGTACCCTTTGTGTCTTACCCTGTACTTCAGTGCATTTGTGAAACTTCAACCAATTTCACTTAAACTCTGAAACTACCAAAACAACACTACTTTGTATTTTATACATCACACAAAAGCGCCAGAGACTATCATCAGTTCTAATGCTTCACACACATTTGCTGAGACGCTACATTATGCTTGGTGTATTAAGATAAATACAGTGCTTACCTTCAGGGCCTCACTGTCGGGAAAAAGAACAGATACTGATAACACCGTAAATGCAAAACAAATTAAAACAATGCAAGGTGAAAAGTTCAATGATACAAGTACATAGGCAACATGGATAGAAGGTAATTAATTGTCAGAGCACACAATGGCAGCTTCAGAGAGGACTTAAGGCCAATGGAATTTACCAGGCAGATGGGGGAGAAGGAGGAGGAATAAAAGGATTCTAGCAGAGGGACGGCATCAGTAGATGAATAAAACATACAGTGTTCAAGGAAGTCCAAGTCTTTCAGTACTGCTGGAACTTACAATGCAAGAGGGAGAAAGAAAAAAAGAGAGAGAGAAACTTGCAGCAAAAGGCTGGGACCAGGTAATGGGGGGCCTTGTAACTCATACTAAGAAGCTTGAACTTCATCTTGTTAGAAACAGGTATTCTTTCTGAGTTTTCAGTGGGGTAGAGAGCTATAAGCTCAATATGGGGTAGAGAGTATAAGATCAAAGTTTATTTTAGAAAAATCACACTAACAACAGTGTGCATTACAGTTTTGAGAAAGTAAGACTATGAAAGGGAAGGGTATCAGGCATAAAACTCTTGACACATGCCAGGTTACAGGTGTTGAAATACTGAATTAAAGCAGAGAGGCGTGTAGCCCAGGGAAAATTTACAGCAATATTTATAGAGCAAATTTTACAGGATGTGATATTTTGTTGGGTATACTAGGTGGAAAAAAAAAAAGAGAGAGAAATCTAAGATGCCTCTTTGGTTCCTAATTTTAGTATGTTCTAGACAAAAGTAATATAGGTAACAAGAAATTTGGGAACAGGAAAGAAGGAAATATTG
>NW_004444214.1:625973-633583 GCF_000243295.1 Trichechus manatus latirostris
GCATCCTTTGGACCTGAGGTTCCTGCGCTGAGATGCTCCCAGACTAAGGGAAGACTGACAACATGGACCTTCCTCCAGAGCTGACAGAGACAGCCCTTAATTCACACTTCTAGCTTACTGGACTGTGAGAGAATAAACTTCTCTTTGTTAAAGACATCCACTTGTGGTATTTCTGTTATAGCAGCATTAGATGACAAAGACAATCATCATCTTCCCCTTCCTGCCCTTGGGTCACATTTTCTCCATCTTCCAATATCACCACAACTATGCTTCTTCCACATGGCCCTTCCAATTGATTTGCTAGTACTTGATAAACTGAAGTTAATACATCCTTAGATGATAATGGTTTAAATCCATACACGTTCCATTATTTTTTTGTTTGTTTTTTTTTCAGGAGATTTTAATCTCTTGACTTAAAGAAATGACTGATGTTGTATGAGAAATTATCAGCATGCTACATTATCCTGTACATACTCTACCTGGAAAATTATTCCAGAGATCACAGAACAGAAGGGCTCATGTATATTTGCATTCCTTGTATATTATTATTTGATATGTCGTGTACATTTGTATATCTTGAATATTAGCTGCCTGAGGGTTCTTCCATTTCCTTCTATCTATATTTAGCATATATATACTTTTACTTCTAAGTTGTGTTACAGTTAATTATCTACTTAACATATGTTACAAATTCTGTTTATATATAAGCTTCTAACACATTTATTATCTATATCTCACACAGTTTCCACAGTATATTCAATATTTTGTTGTGATCCATAGGATTTACTTTTAATTGACTAAACTATGGACTACCAGAAGAATGAATAAATCAGTTACTGAAGAAATACAACCGGAATGTTCCTTAGAAACGAGGATAGCGAGACTTCATCTTGCTTACTTTGAACACATCATCAGGAAAGGACACTTGCTAGAAAAGAACATAATGTTTGGTAAAGTAGAGGGTCAGCAGAAACAAACGAAAACCTGAATGAGATGGATTGACACAATAGTTCCAACAATGCACTCAAACATACCAACAATCATGAGGATGGTGCAGAACCGAGCAAAGTTTTGTTCTGTTATACATAAGGTCACCTTGCATCGGCACTGACTGGACAAGTAACAAGTAACAACAACACAGATTATTAGTTTCATCTATGTTTACAATTTATTCATCATCTGTGCTTAACATAAGCAGTTTCTTAGTAGTTTCATCCATCCTGTGTATTTTCTCTCCATTTATAGCATAATTTAAGATTCTTAAATAAGGCAAGACAAAGCACATTACAACTGAACGCTAGTGAAATTTTCAGGCATGATATAGTCCATGGTCATTGGAAGAGATATTTTGATTAAAATAAAAAAAAACTTTGGATTCCCATGAAATTGTATTTCTTAGATAATTGCTTACTGCTACAACATCCTGATATGATGTATCTCAAAGTTATTCCTAGTTTACTCAATGAGAACGTCTAAATAATATTATCAGATAGTCACTTCATAATATTTATAAAGAATATAAACAATGAGAAGAAATGAAGGAGAATAATGATGTTCTTCTTTATTTAGTAAGATGATAATCACACTAACCTGTTCTATTACTATGAGAATAGTTTTCTAAATAATAAGTCATAAAAACTGAAATTACTAAGATGCTTCTAGAAATTCCTATTCAAAAGAATAATACTAATCAGTACATGCAGTTGTGTGTAAAAGTCTTCCTGGTTACATTTGTTGACTGTGCAAAATTTCCTTAAAAAATAAGAACACATTCCTTCAAAGTCTTACAGTTTCAAGCATTTATTAATTTGTTCCTTTGGTATAAAATGTGCCCAAATAGCAATAGTCTAAATTTTTTTCACTTATATTTGTTTTTTTAATTGTGGTAAATATATATGTAACAAAACATTTGTCATTTCAACATTTTTTGCATGTACAATTCAGTGACATGAATCACATTTCTGTTGTTGTTCAACCATCATCACTTTCTGCTTCCAAATTTTTTCATCATCCTTAACAGAAGCTCAGTGTCCCCTAAGCAACTTTTTTAATAGTCAAAAGAAATCACCTAATTGGAGGAAGAAATGCAATTTAAAAAAAGTCCATGGCAATCACATAAATGCCATGAACTGCGCCAGGTTTTGTGCAAATTAATAAAAATTCCAAGCTACCAAAGGAAAAACAGCATAATGTATGTACAATATACTTATTTAATGGAATTACTAAGTAGTTGTTTTTTAATATTACTTTATTGATTTCAAAATAATGTAGGGATTTTTGCCTAAGTTTTTCAACCAGTATTGTATCAAGTTGAAAAGAAATTGAAGATCCCGCAGTTAAAATTATGTGTGACCTCTGGAAGGCTTCATTCTAAAAACTTTTTTAAAAATCACATTTATCAAAAATATATACCAAATCTTGTATTAATAATAAAAAAGAGCTTTTGCTTTAAGTAATTTCGCCCCTGCCAAAAATAAACATATTGATAATGTGAATGGTTTGCTCGGGGTTCAGAGATGATCTATAGTATGAAGAGTGCCAAAAGCAAGCTCAAGGAGAAAACCCAGAAGGCAC
The DNA here is from genome assembly GCF_000243295.1 of Trichechus manatus latirostris. Lineage (NCBI taxonomy): Eukaryota > Metazoa > Chordata > Mammalia > Sirenia > Trichechidae > Trichechus > Trichechus manatus. The sequence goes on from NW_004444214.1 coordinate 628,548, forward strand.
CCAAATTAATGAGGCATAGCCACTATCAATTATGGATATGTCATCATAAAGTCTAAATGACGAGGGGATACGAACAATAAAATGTAGACAGCCATACTGTCACAGAGCCACACGGGTGTCACATACTGATAGGACTAAGGTGAACGCTCAAAAGTCATTCACCTTCATCAACCTGACGTTACGGTCTCTCACCCTAGGTCCAAGAACATCTGCAGAAGCTCAGATTTAGGTAAGAAAAACAAAGTGTGGGAAGCAATCCACCCAAGGTCACATATACCACATCCAAAAGCAAAGGAACTCTTTATCACCCATTCTTTTGTGATCTAGAGTTGATTTTTAGTACTTTATATCTTACAAATATTATCCTAGGTATGAAGAAGATCAACTTTATTCTAACCTCACTATGTAACTTCGAAGTGTAAAATGAAGCATTGAACATATAATTTTCCAGCCCACATTTAAAAATATGCGTCTCAAAATAATCAGTAAGGTATGATTTCATCATATAACCTGTAAGTTTTGAAGATGGAAGAAAATATATAGCACTCGTACAGACACACAGCTATTTCAATTTACTTAAAGAACATATTAATTGTGCATCTATCTACTACCAAAGGAGTGAGCTAGGAGTGAGCGCTGATGGAATGCAAAGGTGAGCAAAGCCCTCAGAGTTTCTTACTATCCAGTAGACAAGTGGAAATGTCCATGAACAACCCGAGAAAATGAGAAAACAGATTGCCTGGATGTAGCTTAAATATGAAAGCTCTCATTTCCAAAACTAAGCATTGGCATGTCATATAGTCTAATTTAAAGGTCCACCCCAAAAGTCAGGTCCGCTAAGAATCCCTCTAGGTAGTGAGCAAAAAAGATGCCCAAGATTGCGGGCTAAGGAAAAACTCATTTTAACAAAATGCTTGACTATAGAGATGTATTTGACCAGAGACATGGGGCAAGATGGCGGCGTAGATAGTGCATATTCAGTTACCTAAAAAGGCATGTAATGTCTTGAATATAAATCACACTAAAAGGTGAAAACAAACAAAACAATTTTTAAAAACTTTCTAATGCACTAAAGACTCAATACCAAATATCTGAGCAATCGTGGAGGTGGTAGGCGCTATCATGATGACAAAACAAAAGAAAAGCAAAACATGAGCATAATCCTAAATTTGTTGTACAGACCACAAACTACTAAGAGCAATCAAGAGTTAGAAAGGAATGGCAGTAATGAGGTGGCGTCCTTAAAACACAGTGCAATCCCATATAATTTGAATCAATTAATAGCTAAAGTGGAAATGGGAGGCTTTGTGGCCAGAGGGAAAATGCTTATTGATCCAACCAATGTTTCTCATCCAGATGAGATTAATGCATTGATACTCCATGGAGAGGAGGATATTGTGTATCCCCTTTGATGTGACCAAAATGTAAAAGCTTGTGGGCAGTAGTGATTAACTGCCTGCCCTCTGTTTTAGCCCTGTCTCTTTCACCAATTCAAGTTTAAAAAAAAGAAATGAGTTTTGAACAGTAAAACACATACAATTAATCTCACACCACATACACAAGAAGCAGAACTCTCCCTTTGACGTATTGCTGTTTTGAGGTTTAATTTCTTCAAGATCAAGGTTATGAATACAGAGATTTATCACCAAATTACAGGTGTCTGTCTGTTTCAGTAAACTGCTTTCATTTCTTTAGCAAAATTCAAAGCAAGACAGAAACTAGATAAACAGTCTTGAAAGCTGTTTCTAAGTCAGGCAAGAACAAAATGCCTTCTTTTTCACTACTTCACTTAAACTGAATTTCTCCTGAAGTAATGATGGAGTCATTAGAGTTAATTCTTTCATGCTGCTGAATACCAAATCTCCCATCTCCCAGCCATCAGAACTTACATCCTATTTAATACTAACTGTATTATTAAGTCTAGAGGTTCACAGGTTTCCTAGTCAAATGGTATCAAAATCTAATATAAGAAACAGTTTTCTAGAATGTAAGTCAAGTAGCAGCCATATGAGAATTGATTTCTATTTACCACAAGGCAATGTCAACACAATAGAGGAGATGCTAATTCTAACTAGCTGTGCACAGAAACCTAACATGATTTTAGTGAATGAGAATGAAAAGCTATATATCAAATGTTATTTTTAACTAATTACATCCTGTAATTTTTCCCCCTTTTATCTGGTGTAGAGACTTAGCAAAGATTTATTTTACCTATATTTGAGTTTTTCTATTATTGTTTATTTAAAGTGTATTTTAGTATCAGTAAACAGACATCAAGGTCAAGGCTACAAGCTAAAAAATATAGTCCTCCATTAACAGGAGAAAAAACCAGGGGGCGTGTTCCCATGTAACCTTTTAGTTCAGAAAAAAATCAAGTGTTTGATATGCATTTGTCTTTTATGGTATGTAAGCCATAATAATTCTGATTTGGGAAATATACAACTCACAGCACATTCTTTCTTAAAATAACTATATCTTTTTTTGATGAAAATTTCCTGATATTTTATGAGCCACTAGGATGATTAACACAATCCTTGATGGGAAGGTAGCTGTTTAAATCCCTGGGTGGTACAAACGGTTAACAAACTGGACTTGGAGCTTTGAGTCCACACAGAGGAGCCTTGGAAGAAAGCCCTGGTGATCTACTTCCAAAAAAGTAGCCATTGAAAACCCTGTGGAGCACAGTTCTACTCTGACACACACAGGGTAGCCATGAATCAGACTCTCCTCAATGGCAACTGGTTGTATCAACTATTACCCTATTTTTACTAGCTGTCTTCTAGTCGATTCCAACTCATGGAGACCTCATGTGTGTCAGAGTAGAACTGAGCTCAATGGCTGCTTTTTCAGAAATAGATCACCAGGCCTTTCTTCTGAGGCCCTCTTGGTGGACTCAAACTTCTAATTTTCATGTTAGCATACTAACCTTTGAACCAACTAGGATTCAACCCCTGCTTTACTAGGGGATATATTTAAGCTGTTAATTACCTTACCTAGGGGTTAAAAACTGTAAGCCTCAGAACCTTATGGGAACTCATGGTTGGCATGGACTTTTGATTTCAGTCAGTCCCCAATGTCTTATATCCCTATCTGGGAGGAGATTAAGCAGAAAGGAATTTATTTTTCCTCTTTCCCAGATAATTTGCCAAGAATGAAGCTCTGAGGAGACTCAAGAGCCCTGAAGCCTCCTTTGTTTTCAGACTGAACATTGGTAAAGATAAAGTCGGGTGACAAATCTGAAGTCAGGGAACTGAATCTTCTCCACAGACAAGGGACAAATACCAGAGTGAGGTTCAGTCCTTTAATGATCCATCCTCTTTATGGGAATAGAACAGCCCTGAGATTAAAACTGTTTCCGATAGGAAAAATATTTCACACTAAGAAATGTCACTATACGAACAATAGTCATTTGACTGTATTTGAAATTTAAGATTCCTTGGCATGACACTTAGAGATCATTAGTGGAATCCAGAGTTTATTCAAATCTTTTTTGCATATTATTTAAGCACAAAGCCTTGCATAAGAACTCTGTCCACTGGGAGTGGCGAAATATCATTAGTAAAAGACGTGTAAGTTTTATTAAGGTTCTCTCAGGGAAGGTGTTGCATAATATTAACTCACAATGTTGGAGTTATTAGAGCTTAGCAAATAGCATAATTAACCATCTATGTTTAAACAGGAGACAAGTGAGAATTTATAAACTAAGATAAAACACGCTTTATGCAATTAAGGTATACAGCATTCTTTTCTGTAAACAAAAGCAGACACAGTTTTTCGTTTTTTTTCCTCCACAGCCATAATGTCATTTTTAACCATGTTTCTGGGGGCCATCAATAAACGCACTGCATCAATCTTTGTCAAATGCATAAAGGAGTCATTAGTGAAATGTCACCTTCTGAGTTTTTCACACCTTGAGTGAGGAAAGGTTTCACTTTCAAAATAGCAACAACAATAAAAACAACACCTCACGATAACATTGTGCATTTTAAAAATCTCACATGGTAACAGGATCGATATTAGTATTATTATTACAAATTATTATTCACCTCAGATATCTCCCCATTAAAAAATATTACTGAAATATTTGTACTGCAACAAATGCACACTAAAAGGCATGTGATATTTGAATGAGGTAATACCACATTACTTTTTAAACTTTCCCTACCTAGGAATTACTTCATCATTGTTAATGTAAAATCTGGGATTTCAGAAACAGAAAAGATATTATAAGTCAAACCATTAGCCATAATTCTGTAGAAGTGGGATTAGATGACGAATTACTTTGAGACAGTCCTAGCAAAGTCCTGATATCTGAATTTTAAACAATTTTGGTGGCTGAATTACATTACCTGCCAGAGCTGATGTTAAAGAGATTATTACACGTACTGGGGAGCTGTGCTTCTAATATTACTTCTAATGTCACTTCCAAATACAAGATTCCAAGATTACAAAATTAAATGCAAAACACAAAATAATAAATGTTGGAGAGGTTTTAGAGAGATTGGAACACTTATACACTGTTGGTGGGAATGTAAAATGGTATAACCTCTATGGAAAACGATTTGGCACTTCCTTAAAAAGCTATAAATAGAAGTACAATATGATCCAGCAATCTCTCTCCTTGGAATATATCCTAGAGAAAGAAGAGCTCTCACACAAATAGATATATGTACACCCAGGTTCATTACAGTACTGTTCACAATATCAAAAAGATGGAAACAGCCTAGGTGCCCATCAACAGACAAATGGATAAACAAATTATGGTATGTTCACACAATGGAATACGAAGCAACGATAAAGAACAATGATGAATCTGTGAAACGTCTCATAACATGATGAATCTGGAAGGCATTATGCTGAGTTAAATTAGTCAGTTGCAAAAGGACAAATATTGTATAAGACCACTATTATAAGAACTCAAGAAAAGGTTTAAACACAGCAGGATGGTTATGAGGGTGCGGAAGGAAGGAGAGGGGTATTCACTAACTAGATAGCAGACAAGAATTATCTCAGGTGAAGGGAAGGGCAACATATAC
>NW_004444214.1:637668-638874 GCF_000243295.1 Trichechus manatus latirostris
TTTTTCAAGCAACATTCATATCGTGAAGTTTTTTAATACTTTCAACCAAGCATTTTAAAACAATGTAACTATATACTGATTTTTTTCATACTATTCCACAATATGGCATAAGGCATTGATATCTTACTAAAGAAGATGAAAATTGCCAAAACTTTTACTATCTTCTTTATACTAATAGTAGTGTATTATTTTGTTCAGAATTTAATTTGCTCTTTCTCATTATATCACTGTTCCTTCCTCCCTTAAAGTGGTCTTCCCATCTGAATTCCTGATGTGGAGTCTTCAGAAAAATGAACTTTCAGTTACTGACACACCGAAAACATTCAAAGCAGAGACGATGACACCTAGTGGTCCCAAGAAGATGTATTTGCTTGAAGCTAAGTAGATTCAATGAATGTGCATAGAAAATAACTGAGAAAATTGAAGGATTTCAAGTTTAGAAATTGAAGCTCATTCCCCCACCTGTCTAAGTGCATCTAGCCTTCACTTATTGGACTTTACATTCCATGGGGGACAGGCTGAATTAATTCCAAAGTGATCCGTCTTCTTACAAAATCTTTTGTATGCTGACAGAATACATTTGAACTTTCGATAAGAAAAAGTAGATCAGGCATTCTACAAAAAGATTCATCTAATTTGAATTAATTGATGAAATATTGCTTAATAGGCCATTTGGTGTTGATGGTTAACCCCAGAATGTTTTCAAAGAGGCTCTTCACATTTCTGCGTTTTTTTTTTAAATTACAAATACAGAACTAAATGAAATGTACAACCTTCCACTGTAATGCTTACAAATAAATACCCACCTTTCACAATTCCTTGGAGAATTTAAAATCACAATGGATTTGAAATGTCAAAGTCTTCAGGGTAATAATTTAGGTGGTGTCTGTTATTGAAATTATCAGAGTACCATCATAAAAAGAACTTTGTATTTAATTCCTACCTGCCATATTAAAATGTCAAAATATAACAGCTAGTCAGGATGACCCCAAAATTTAATTCTGCCTTCTAGACAGAAAGAAGGTTATTTCAAGGTACATGCAGTATTCACTTTATTGTATATTGTAACTCTAGGAGCAAAGGTAAACATAATATCAACTTCTCAATCTTATCACATAGTCATTGTATCAAATGAAGAAGACTGGCCTTTTGCTATATTGAAAATAAAAAAAATCAAACACTATTTTAACTTGAAATAAAATTTTA
>NW_004444214.1:639528-640630 GCF_000243295.1 Trichechus manatus latirostris
ACAATGGCCAAAATGTGGAAATAACCTAAGTGGCCATCAGCAGACAAATGGATAAACGAAATATGGTACATACATACAATGGATTATTATCAGCCAGAAAGAGAAGCGAAGTTCAGATACATGTTATGACATGCAATGAAACACTTTTAAAGCTATCAGATTTAGAACTAACAAAAGATTATCTACCTGATTTGTCCCATAACTACCAAGATTCAGAAAGTCATTTTCTTGTGGTGGTTAGTCACTTTTTCTCCTCCAGATATATAAATTCACCCAGAATAAAAATCCTGGCTAGGATTTCCAAGAAAAAAAAAAAAGAATTATTAAATTTAAATACGCAAATTTAAGGCACTAAGACTGATTTTTGTTAAGACCTTCCATAGAGAAAAATGGTTTCATCCTCTTCTAAATTATTTTCGTGAATGACATCACATTACAGTTAATTATACAGCATGGGGTTTTATCGCATATGCTGTCATATTTAGGGGGAGGAGGAGAAGGTACAAATAAACCTCCACTAGATTTTAATTCATTTAGTAGTGAACTATGGATTCCACTGCACTGCATTACAGAGTCTGATTAATAATATACCTCTATTAAGTTTCTGGCTTCTGGTGGGAATTATAATATATATTAAACATAACCTAAATTCTTGTTTCTACATTATTATTAATTAAGATCTTATTGGAAAAAAGAAAAAAAGAAGAAGCTGTTTTTGCTTTCTAACACAAGCCCCGTAGGAATAAGGCATAAACACATTCTTTAGTAAGGCAGTCAATTCTCTAAACATCTAATAAAGGTAGAAGTTCCTGCTCAAGTTCATTTCCTTCCAGCCTTCGATCAACAGCAATATCACAGAGCCTGGAACAAAATATGTGCCACTCTCATTTTAAAGCAAAAAGACCTTGAGGAAATTATGAAAATCCACATACATAGTCATAATATGGTACCCTCAGATCAAGAGTGTGCATTTTATTTTTATAAGCTCATATGCTCTCAATAAAATCAATACAAGCGACCTTCCATATTTCACTATAATTCAACTATAAATATTTAGAAGAATGAAATTGGATTGTTTTCTCAAATATTACATCATATTTCA
>NW_004444214.1:641507-643167 GCF_000243295.1 Trichechus manatus latirostris
GACTGTTAGGATGGTGCAGGATCAGGCAGTGTTTCATTCTGTTGTATATAGGGTCGCTAAGAGTCAGAACTTACTTGACGGCACCTAACAACAACAACATTTGATCCATTTAGATTCAACATGAACCTCTTTGTCTGCATGTACGCAGAAAGTTCTTTGTCTACAAGAACAGAAAGTTTTTGCTGGAAAATATCTTTGATAATTCCAGTTCATTGAATAAGCTATACAAAGTATACTATATTGACACAATTATAGAAAAAGTGCAAAATATTAAAATAGAAATAAAGAAAAAACTATAGAATAAAAAGAAATCATTATTTAGAACTGTATTTTTGACCCCAAAACAATTTGAGAATTTTAAAATTTTGTAAAGGATCAGTTTCCTTTACAAAAGTCTAGTAAATTATGTGATGTTTACACAAAGAAAAAAAAAAAAAACTCATTGCCATCAAGTCAACTCTGACTCATAGCGACCCTATAGGACAGAGTCAGAACTTCCCCATATGGTTTACAAGCAGCAGCTGGTGGATTTGAACTGTCAACTTTTAGGTTAGCAGCCTGAGCTCTTAACCACTATGCCACCAGGGATGTTTACACAGCTATGGTACAATCAATGAGAGATTTGCTATCAAAACAAACAGGTAGATATAGATGTCATCTCTTTATATTTCACGGATGACTTTTAAAATCCCTCAAACTGTAAATTAATCTCAATGATAAAGTATTAAATTTATCTATGTCCTTGCAGTGATTCCTGGTTTGAAAGGTTCTGCCCCAGGAACTGTTCCAAGAACCCTGCTGTGGTCTCCCACTGGGCCATTCTTGGGCTGACAGAGGATTCTTCCTCTTTCTGGGACTGTTTTATCTGGAGAATGAAAATAATATCACACAGAAATATTTAGAAAAATTAGTGCCGATGAATTCATGAGCATAAAGTACTTTTCAGCTACCCTACATTCTTCCCAGGGAATGAATCCAGGGACAATTTTACCTTTTCAAATCGTCTTATGTAAGCCTAAAGAAGTCTGAACACAGTATTTTTCTGTTTTATTCTTTCCAACCATCTGTAATGACTGGTTGTTTCACATTTCTAAAACACAAAATATTACCTCATCAAAAACTTTCTCCTGGCTTCAGAAGGGCAGAAGGTTTCCAGAAATTGAGGTTGTTAAAATCAGGGGAGATAATTTTCAGTTAAATATTAAGAGCTACCTTTGTTGAGACTAAAATAACACTGTCCTACGCAGGTTTGCCTCTCAGCTATATACTTCCTTATTATAATTATAACTTAGGCTTTGCTGAAAAAGTTGGAAGAGTGAAATTCTAGGGTAGAAGCCAAGTTGAAATATATGATCTATGACTTGTATTACTTGGATCTCAAATATTCTGAAATAGTAACATTTAAGTAACAAAATCACCTTTGCATTTACTTATTCTTCATTAGCAGTATTCCTATTATGCCTTTGTAGAGTCAGAGAACTTCATCTCTCAGCTGGACTCTCAGAACTCTTTGAAAAATTTAGGGGATGTTCTATTCCTTTTCTTAGTATTGCTCTTTGTGCTTAAGTAACCACCCCCTGTTTTCATAGGCTCTACTGGTGGACCAGTGGTTAAGCATTCAGCTGCTAACCAAAAGGTCAGTGGTTCAAACCCACCAGCT
>NW_004444214.1:644357-669585 GCF_000243295.1 Trichechus manatus latirostris
AAGCAAGGTTGTGTCATCTGCATATTGCAGGTTGTTAATGAGGGCTCTCATTACCACCAAGAAAGACATGCCAAGAGTGGAGCATGTCCTTTGGACCCGAGGTCCCTGCTCCAAGAACCTCCTAGATCCAGAGGAAGATTGATGCCAAGACACATGGAAATCTCCAAGGAACGCCAGGCCCACAGATGTTGAATTTAACCTTAGTATTAAGCAGATCAGTGGTTAAGAGCTTGGCTGCTAACCAAAAGGTCAGCAGTTTGAAGCCACCAGCTGCTCCTTGGAAACCCTATGGAGTGGTTCTATTCTGTCGTATAGCATCACTATGAGTCGGAATGAACTCGACGGAAATGGGTTTGGTTTTTTTGTTTGTTTGTTTTTTTGGTTTATTAGGTAAATAGGGGCCATTGGTGGTTCAGTAGGAGAATTCTCACTTTCTGGGCAAGAGATCTGGATTCAATTCATAGCCAAGGCATCTCATGTGCAGCCACCACCTGTTTGTCAGTGGAGGCTTTCATGTTGCTATAATCCTGAACAGATTTCAGTGGAGCTTCCAGACTAAGATGGACTAGAAAGAAAGGCCTGGTGATCTACATCCAAAAATCAACCAATTAAAAACCTTATGGAACACAACTTCTGATCCAAAACCAATCATGGGAATGGTGTAGGGATGGGCAGCATTTTGTTCCATTGTCACCATGAGTAGGGTCACCATGAGTAGGGGACTGAGTTATAGGAGCTAACAACAACAACAATTGAGTAAATAGATATCTGTCTGTACCTTTCCACAGTATTCTACCATATCTGGTAGATTTCCTACTAGAATTAGTGAGTGAGTTTAGCAAGATTGCAGGATATAAGATTAATATTCAAAAATCAACTGTATTTCTATATACTGTCAATGAATAACTGGCAATTGAAAGTAAAAGAAATACTATTTACAACAAAACTGTGAAATACTTTAGGTATAAATCTGAAAAAAAAAAAGTGTAAGACCTGTATGTTGTAAAATAAAAAAAAGAAATCTGAGAGAAAAATTTTAAAAGAGCTAAATAAATGGAGAGATTTGCTTATTCATAGGCCAGCAGATTCAATATTGTTAAGATGTTAATTCTCCCCAAATTGATCTAAAGATTCAATGCAATCCTAATCAAAATCTCACCAGGCTTTTTTGAAGAATTTACTAGCTTATTCGAAAATTTATATGGAAATGCTAAAGACTGAGAATAGCCAAAATGAAGTTGAAAAGGTAGTACAAAGTCAGAAAACTAACACTCTCTGATTTCAAGACTTATTATAAAGCTACAATCATGCAGGCAATGTGGTGTTCATATAAAGATAACTAAATAGATCAATATAACAGAGTAGAGAGTCCAAAAATAAGTCCTAAGGTATATGGACAGCTGATTTTTATCAATGTGCAAATGTAGTTCACTAAAGAATAGCTTTTTCAACAAATGATGCTAGAACAACTGGATATCCATATATGAAAACAGAAAGAACTTCAACCATATCTCATATCATATACAAATTTAACTCCAAATGTATCACAGATCTAAATGTCAGACCTAAAACTGTAAAACTTCTAGAAAACACCTCGGTGGTGAATCTTTGTAAACTTTGTTTAGGAAAGGAAATATTAGATATGACACCAAAAGTATGAGTCCTAAAAAACATGATAAACTAGATGTCATAAAAAAATAAAAATTTCTAGTTTTTCAAAGATATTGGTAAAAGAATGAAAAAAACATACTGTGATGGAAAAATTTGGGAATGGATAGTGGTACTGGTTGCACAACATGATGAATGTAATTAATGTCACTGAATTGTACATGTGTAAGTGTTGAAATGGCAAATGTTTTGTTTTATCTATCTATATCTCAAAACCAAACCCATTGCCATAGAGTTGATTCTACCTCTTTGAATGGGAAGTCTATTGTAGCTATCTATGCACTTCCTTCTTTGTATGTTAGGTATTTGTGGCGTGAAAAACTTATCTTTTCAGTTTACAGGTATTAAGATTAAGAGAAACTGAGTAGATTCTACCTTGGTGAGTAGTGTCTGGGGTCTTAAAAGCCTGTGAGCAGCCATCTAAGATACTCCACTGGTCTCATCCCTTCGGGAGCAAGGGAGAATGAACAGAACAGGATACAAGGAAAAGATTAGTCCAAAGGACTAACTGTCCACAGCTACCAAGGCCTCCACCGGACTGAGTCCAGTACAGCTAGATGGTGCCCGGCTACAACCACAGACTCCTCTGACCAGGATCACAACAGAGGGTTCTGGACAGAGCTGGAGAAGTATGTAGAGCATAACTCTAACTCACAAAAAAAGACCAGATTTACTGGCCTAAAGGAGACTGGAGAAACCTCGAGAGTATGGCCCCCAGACACCCTTTTAGCTCAGTGGTGAAGTTACCTCCAAGGTTCACTGTTCAGCCTCTGAGTGGACAGCCCCGTAAAACCAAAGGAGACTAACGAGATACAGGAGTCCAATGACAAGGGCCAGAAGGTAGAAGGGGACCAAAAAGCCAGTGATAGGGAACCCAAGGTTGAGTAAGGATATTGTTGATGTGTTGTGAGATTGTTAACCATTGTCATAGGGCAATATTTGTAGTAACTGTTAAATGAGAAACTATTTTGTTCTGTAAGCCTTCATCTTAAGTGAGAATAACAGCACAATTGGAAGAGCGTAGTCAATGTCACTGAACTGTGTATGTAGAAATTTTTGAAACGGTGTATCTTTGGCTATGTGTATTTTCACCAAAAAAAAAAGGTTGAGAATTTAGAGGGTTAATATGTTGTGGGGTTGTTAACCAATGTCATAAAACAACATGTGTACTACTGTTTCATGAGAAACTATTTGTTCTGTAAGCCTTCACCTGAAGTACAATAAAATATAAAAAAAAATAAAAAAAGAGAAACTGAGTAGAGAAATAAGGGATCAAAGTAAACATTTGAGAAGCCTCACTGGTACTTGGTCCTGATTTAGATGACCAGATTCTGAACTTTGTGCTGAGGTGATAATGGGATGAGAGTTTGAGGATCATGGCAGGGGTCAAGTGTATTTTATATGTGGAAAGTGTATTTTATTTGTGGCCAGAGGGTGGATTGTGGTGAACTAAACTCCTTTGAACTTCTTCCCATTGAGGTGTGGAGTCTTTGGTTCCCCTCCTTGAATCTGAGCATGTTCTGTGATTGCTATGACCAGTAACTTATGGCAGAAATTAAGCTTTACCAATTTCTGAGTGCGTGCCTTTATAAGACTGCCAATTTCCAGTACCAATCTCTTGCAACAATTGCTTTTAGTATCCAGAAGCACATGTGGAAAGCAACTGAGGCTCCTGGTAGACATTTCTTAGCTAAGCTTGCAGTCAATATCCAACTAAAACTTGCCAGCCATATTAGGGAGCCATCTTGGAAATGGTTCCTCCAGGCCCAATCAAACCACTCCAGTTGATGTGGTGTAGAGCAGAATTGGATGATAATTCATAAACTGTGAAGAGTCTGAGTTTGTGCTCAAATAGCTTAAGCCCAAAAGGCTTCCATCCTTCACCACTGGATCTGTGTGTAGGTGGGAAGCACATTCAAAGTTCAGCCAGTATTCTTATCTGCCTTAGCTTTTACTTTGCTCTCATCACTCTCAGATCTCCCTTGCACACATACAGAGTTTCAAAGTCAGCTGTGGTCTATGGTGAGTTTATATCTATCCCTTCTATGGCTCTCTTTGTCCCCGGATCTCTTGCTCAGTTTCTGGGTAGTCCACCAGTTGCCCCTACCAAGACTGCATCTTCATACTAGCAGAGATGTGGGCTTTCTTCACTCCATTGCCTACTGATTTTGATACTTTTACTGGCAATGCCATTGTGGGTTTTCAGCCTCTGCACCAAATTAAGTTCCCTGAATTCTCATCAGACTTCTGATTTTCATAGTCAACTTGCCGTGGTAAAACTACTATGCTGACCAAGCTCTGGTGGAGGAGCACAGCAACTTCAGGCAAGAAGGTCACAAACTGTTTCAATATTCCATGAATGAATACTTCTCAACTTGCTGTTTGCCATTGGTTGATTTTAAAAGCACTGACGCGGTTGTTTTTGACAATTTTGTTCACTTTTAACATTTGTTTTGGGAGAGTGAGCATTCACTGACTTCTTTACACCACCATAACCAGAAATCTAGCCCTTTTCTCTTTGTTATTTAATTTTCCTGGCCAGTCAATAATCAAAATTTGTTAAGAAACTTCTTTTTAGAAATCTGGGTACTGAAAAAGTTTTCATTTAATTTTCATAATTTATCAAGCATATTTACCTGATCAAAATAACACTTTACAAACATTGTAAGCATAATAAACTGTTGATTTAATGGCGGTGCAAAAGCATAATGAGTGGCTTATTTACACAATAAGATTATTCACGTAGTGTATTTCTACCAGGCATTTGCACGTGTTTGATGAACATGAGTCCATAAGGCCAAAGTCTAAAATTTCTCTCAGTTGTCTATATCAGTTGTTTACAAACTTTTTTGCTTACACATCATCAGAAACAATTTTATGCTGCAATGCTCCCCTTTATACATTTTGGAATCTAACAATTTTCTTTCTTTTTTTTCTTTTAACTGTGCTTTGGGTGAAAGTTTACAGCTCAAGTTAACTTCTCATTCAAAAATTTTCACACATATTGTTTTGTGACATTGGTTGCAATCCCCACAATGTGACAGCACACTCCCCCTTTCCACTCCGGGGTCCCGGTGTCCATTCGACCAGTTCCTGTTCCTTCCTGCCTTCTCATCCTGCTTTTGAACAGGAGCTGCCCCTTTGGTCTCGTATATCTGATTGAACTAAGAGACAGGTTCCTCACTTGTATTATTTTTTGTTTTATAGGCCTGTCTAATCTTTGTCTGAAAAGTGGGCTTTGGGAATGGTTTTAGTTCTGGGTTAACAGAGCGTCTGGGGGCTATAGTTTCGAGGGTTCCTTCTGATTTTTATTCTAAGTTTAAGTACTTGCAATAAATAAAATTTTGATTTTATTTCAACTATTAAACTTTTTAAATAAAAATAACACATCTTTTTGCTACATGTATTCAACGGGGATCAAAATACCATTGTCCATATACAAATATAAATAATCATGTAAACAAATCCTTCTTCAAGGTTTTGAAATTTTACATCATTTCTTTTTCTCCTTGAACTCCTATTTCTGTAATATTAACTTCTGAGGATTTCATCCTAATCTAATATATATTTTATGCTTATTTTTAGCACATAATATCTGCAAAAAAAATTATAGAAACAACTTTAATTTTTACATAAAGTTATTATTGATTATATCATAATTATAATTTATATATAATTTATTGAAATAAGTTCAATAGAATTAAAAATAACTAGAAACAAAAATTAAAAACTTATTAGAATGATCTCCCTTAATAGATGCCCAAATATTTTTAAAATTTGCCTTATTTTTTTCCTGCAATTTAAGACTCCATTACTGAACATAATGTATAGCTAAAATCAGACACATTTAAGCATCAGTTCTACTCTTATTTATGTTTATAGTTTTAATCATTAAGAAGTCTTGTTTATAGCCATGAAAAATCTTTGAATTTCTTCTGTGTTAAATGTCAAGAATCACAGTGTGACTTATTATAAAAAAAAATTTTTTTTATTATCGTCTAGTACCTGACAGGTCTATTAGGTACTTGTAAAATTTTGTTAAAAGCAAAAATGTATTAGCAGTGGTCTGTGCAAGTATTTATTAGCCAGTCATTAAACTCATTCTCCTCCATATCATGAATAGTAGTTTCAATTGTTCTTTCTTTGGTGCTGTTAGGGTGATGCACCATAGTGAGAGTCAGGATATGCTAGAAGCATACCTTTCTTTTGTACACCGGGAGAAGAGAAATTGTGAAATGCAAAGTGGAAAATTACAACCAGCATGAGACCCTGACTAAGGACTCAGTTTCAGAAAGAAAACGTCAGAGATTGAATACGTATGGAATTTTAGGCTCTTGAATTTTTTTCCTTATAACTATCAATGCCTGGGTAACTTTGCTTCATATATACTCAGTGATAAGTATAACCCAGTTTGAAGGCCATTGATCTATATCAAGCCTAGTTGTACAAAACTAACCTACATTAAATCAATTAAACATGTTTAATCTGAATCTAAGGTACCTGGGAGGTGCAATTGGTTTGCGTTCAGCTACTAACCAGAAGGTCGGTGTTTTGAATCCACCCAGCAGTGCCAGGGAAGAAAGACCTGGCAATTTTCTTTTGTAAGACTACAGCCATTGAAAACCTTATGGAGTGTAATTCTACTCTGAAACACATGGGGTCGCCATGAGTTGGAATCAACTCGATGACAATGGGTTTTTTATTTAATCTGAAACTACATGTTAAGGATGGATGTGAATATATCACTCACTTTGTGGTCTACTTAAAAATTATAAGCTTAACTCAATAGCATAAAGTAAATTTAAACATGTTTTCACGCAAAAATCAAATGATTTGCAAATCCCAATACCCAATTTCAGTTCATGCTAAATCACTGTGACTGAAATAATCCATTGAGACACTTTTAGGTTTTCCTTCCTCTCAGTTCCTAAAGAATGTATTTTCTTATAAATCATTTCTTCTTCAAGATTAAAATGAACAAAATTGAGAGCAGAGATCCCTTCCTGCATCTATATTAAACAATACAGAACAAGTAGAAATAACTAAGTGATTTGTTCCAGGAAATAACTGCTCCTGGAGGGAAAACAATGTAAGCCAACTAAAATAGCTAATTTATCAAGACTAACAACAGGGCCACCAGTACTTGCGTCAAAACCTTTGGTTTACTGTGCACACTAATCACGAGCCTTGATGAAACGGACCTAATCAATAGGAGCTGTTGACAACTAGCATAACAGTAATTTCTTAGATTCTTAGACACACATTACTCAACTAAAGAAACATGAGGTGTTCATGGATCAGTGGAAAGCTGTCCAAACTGGAGACCAGAAGATGAGGATTTTTAGTAATCTTCCAGAAATGGACAATCTTGGAGAAGGTAACAGCTTCCAACCAAGATCTGAGGATCAAGATGATGACTGCATGAGGTAGACTGCTTCTCTCTCAGTCACACAGAGCAAGATTCAGATAACTGGAACCTCTGATTGTCATGTTATAATCTTAGAGTATTTATTTTTATCTACCCAACTATTTTCATTCATTTTTGCTGGTTTAAGATTCTGTATTGTCTTAGATACTTGAAACTATAACTATAAAATTACTGTCAAATAGTATTGCTTTTTGCTTCTTCGGTGTCTCCTTGGTATGAGCTTATATATTTTGCTAGTGAGTAGACAGCTAAAATATAAAATTATACCTACTGTTGGGCTTGCATCATTTTCCTTTGAGTTCATCCTGCTTTCTTTGATACCAGTTTCTTATAATTTTGGTTTCCTGCATAAACGGACTTAGCCGCTGAGCAACTTTTTTAGATGCCAAACAATAAAGCAGAATGGTCAGCCAGTAAGCGAAAACCATCTATCATGCTGTTCCTGGAAAGAGAATTTGCTGTTTTCCCATAAATAATACTTGGAAATCTTTTGTAGGAACTAGACTGTGTACAAAAACTCACAAAGAAATAGAGCTTAAAAAGAAAAAAAGATGGAGAAAAAGAGTTACTGTGTATTTGTACTACGGACTCTTACTTGTAGATTTTAAAATAAAGGAACATTATGAAGGCTCATAAATTTTATCTACTGATGCAGGATTACTCTTGATGAGTGGTACTAAAACATCGCCAAACTATTCAAAACAACATACAGGGTAGTTCGGCCAAAAAAAAAAATCAATCACTGGATCACTGTGGAAAATTGATAATGGATTTGTGGTACAGAAGCCTTTTGGTTACTATCTTCAAACTAAACAGGAATATTTTAATCTTGGAAAAATAGTACATGCCTACAGTATGTCCCTGATATACTCAAGGTCCATTTCGGCCTACCAATTTCTCCTCTCATAAAAAGCTATCATTAGGTAACTTAATCCAAGAAGGGGAATACTGGGCCTTGATTTAATAGGAAGTGTAATTTAAGCATTCCAGGGGAATTTTTTACTACTTTCTTCTGGTATCCACTCTCCTTCATTTCCTGTTTTATAAGAAGCTTGAAAAATGGGATATCTTACATTCTATAGTTCAGATATTGACAGGAGAGGCATACAATGTCCTTAAGACTATAGAAATCCCAGCCTTAGAAGTATCTGAAGTTGGACAGATGGTATTTCAAAAGAGTGGCTTTTAGATATAACACTGGCTTCTTCAGATGGAACTAACTTTTCTTAAAGGACCACTGTCTTCTCATCCCTACAGAAACTTGTGGTAATCTTTAATTTTTCTAAAAATACCAGGGAAACAAACAAAGCAATCATTGTATTAGGTATATTTGGCTAATAACTCCATAACCAGTTCTGTGGGATCTGCGGGTTGTTATGGGATCTGTTCCCTTGGCTTAATGTGGCTATTCTTGGCTCCTGACTTAGAAGTGGACGTAAAATTGTGATCGGTTCCTTCCGTTAATATTTATGTTGCAGTGTTGAGGTGTATGATCACTGGAGTCTTCAATACTGCTGTGCAGCCACTGTACCATCGAATGATCCAACAAATGCGATTCCATTTAAAAGGAAAAATAAAGAAAATCTAACACTTGTAAAGACTGAAATAATTGCCATCAAAAATTCTGTATGCAACCATGATACTCTGAACAGTAATGCAGGTCTGGATTGATAGTATCTCCTCACAGTAATAGTCTATTATCCAATCAGGCTGAAGAATGTAAACGTAGAAGATTGAAATCTGAAACCAACAAAGTTTCCTGGGCCTTTGTTAAATAATACTAGAAGCATGTGGACTTTTCATCTTTAAATAAAATAGTACTTAGAAAGAGCACATGCATTTCAGCTATTTGCTCCAGGAAATACTTGCTCCTTGAAGATAAAATTCTTAGCCAAATGAAATTAACATTAACAACTCACTCATCTATACTTACTTCAAAACCATGCCTCTGTGCACACCAGTCTAAAACTATTCTATGTTAAATTCTGCCTAATTCCAACCTCCCACTGTCTTGAAAGACTTGCTTTAAAACTGCACACAGTCAGGTCTGAAAAACACGCACCTTTGCCTGGCCTTCAGTTTTTCTGATGATCTTTGGAAAGTCCACAGATGACAATATGCTACATCTTTTGTAGTTATGTATAGAAGTATAATTTACACTTTGACATTGTTATTTAACTATTCACATGTTTTGCTGTTTTCCCAATCAGATTATAAATACTTATGGGCAGGAACTATATCCTATTTGGCTGTTTATCCCACCGAACCCCTGCCTTATATCATAGGCATCTAATATTCTGGTCAAATATTTATTCAATAAATGGGTAGATAAATATAACTAAGGTTTTTATAAATAGTATGTACACATTTGTTAAACTCCTACTGTGTTCAATACACTTATGCATCTAAATGTATATACAGTCACATAATTATGTACGTGCATGTATACATACACATACACATAGTTTTTAAAAGATATACATTCTATGTATTAATTACAAAATACATAAATGGTCCATAACACATAACATTAAGACATATTTGATATATTTTTAGCATGTATATGCACTTACATACATCTCTCTCTATATATATACACAAATATGTAATTTTGATACTATGTATATATTATTTGTGAAAAATTATATATTTTCCAATTTTCACTTTTTTATATTCTTCTCATTGTATCTATAACATAAGAAAGGCTGTTCATTTAAAAAAGCATATAAAAAAATCCAAGAACTCTTCACATTCTCAAAGCCATCATTTTAGAACCAAAACAATATAAAAGTAAACTCATCATGCCTAAAACGAGATGGCAAAGTCTTGAGTTTTTTACTCAAAAGCATGAGTATGTGCTATTACCATCAATAGTGAAAATAGTGTCTGATTGCCCAAGACAACACCTAAGATTGCATACATGTGTAATGATTTTTCAAATATAAACATGTTTCCTCTTCCACATTTACCTCATACTCAAAGTTATATCATAATTTCCTTTGCAGCAACGTATGATGCTGTGTACTATGAGGCTGGCCTAGCAAAACACTGGCTAGACACTCAAACTCTGCATTTAAACTGGGATTTTGTATATTGTTGTACACCTGTGAGTTTCCAGCCAGTTAATTTTGGCCCTGAAGAAATAAAATATTCTATTTAACATACTTATGAAAAAAATGATCAGTGGAAGACACAAAGAATTCCTATGAGAGTTCTAAATATTCCTGGAACATACTTCATAGTCCCTAAGCTATGAGCACATATTAAGATATAGCAGCTTGGTAGAGGCAAGATGCAACACTCATTCACATCTGTCAGCTAATGGAAGACTAAAATGCTACAGCTGCCAGGGTAAATATTAATCACTTGAAAAAGGAAAATTGTATTAATCTCTTGTGCATGCTATGTTTATATATGAGTGCTATTTATGCACCGTATGTCATGCTTTTGCTAAAATAACACTGCCCTTGAAAAGCCATAGGGAAGCCTTGTGATTGGAAACAAGTCATACATTTATGTGAGTTAAAGCATCACCATACTTCAGGGGTAAAGAAAGGCCAGCTTTACTATTAAACGCAGAGAATCACAGATGTAATTGAAAACCAATGCTCTGGTCTTCTTTAAGCAGGATGGTCCAAAATCAAAAAATCGAAACCCATTGCCATCGAGTTGATTCAAACTCACAGCAACCTTAAAGGAAGAGAAAAAGTGCCCTATACGATTTCCAAGGCTGTAATCTTTATGGAAGCTGACTGCCACATCCTTCTCCACAAAGCCGCGGGTGAGTTCGAACTGCCAACCTTTCCTTTAGTAGCCAACACTTAACCACTGCGCCACCAGGGCTCCTTAGCGGGATGGTTGTTGTTCTTAGGTGCTATCCAGTCAGTTCCAATTCATAGCGACCCTAGGTACAATAGAACAAAACACTGCCTAGTCCTGTGTCATCCTCACGATCGTGGCTATGCTTGAACCCATCTTTGCAGCCACTGTGTTAATCCACGTCATTCACAGTCTTCCTCTCTTTCACTCAACCTTTACTTATCCAAGCATGATGTCCTTCTCCAAGCATGATGTCCTTCTCCAGATACTGGTCCCTACTGATAACGTGTCCAAGAAACGAGACAAATTCTCCCCATCCTCACTTCTAAGGATCATTCTGGCTGTACTTCCTCCAAGACAGACCAGTTTGTTCTCCTGGCAGTCCATGGGATATTCAGTATTTTTCGCCAACACTGTAATTCGAAGGCGTCAATTTTTCTTCTATCTTCCTTATTCATTCTCCAGCTTTCGCGTGCATATGAGGCAAGAGAAAATATCATGGCTTGGGTCAGGCGCACCTTCATCCTCTATGTGACATCTTTGCTTTTTAACACTTTAAAGAGGACTTTTGCAGCAGGTTGCTGCAAAATCATTTGATTTCTTTACTGCTGCCTCCGTGGGTGTTGACTGTGGATCCAAGTAAAATGAAATCCTTGACAACTTCAACATTTTCTCTGTTTATCATGATGTTGCTTATTAGTACAGTAGTGAGAATTTGTGTTTTCTTTATGCTGAGGTGTAATGCATCCTGAAGACTTTAGTCTTTGATCTTCATCAGTAAGTGCTTCAAGTCCTCTCGCTTTCAGCAAGGAAGATTGTGTCATCTGTATATGGCAGGTTGTTAATGAGTCTTCTTCCAATCCTGATACCCTGTTCTTCTTCATATAGTCTGTCTTCTCTGCTTATTTGTTCAGCATACAGATTGAATAAGTATGGTGAAAAGATACAACCCTGACACACACCTTTCCTGACTTTAAACTATGCAGTATACCTTTGTTGTGTTCAAATGACTCTCTCTTGCTCTATGTACAGGTTCCTCATGAGCACAATTAAGTGTTCTGGAATTCCCATTCTTTGCAATGTTACCCATAATTTGTTATGATCCATAGAGTCAAATGCCTTTGCATAGTCAATAAAGCACAGGCAAACATCTTTCTGGTATTCTCTGCTTTCAGTCAAGATCCATCTGACATCAGCAGTGATATCACTTGTTCCACATCCTCTTCTGAACCTGGCTTGAATTTCTGGCAGTTCCCTGTCAACGTACTCCTGCAACAGCTTTTGAAATATCTTCAGTAAAATTTTACTTGCATATGATATTGTTCGATAATTTCCTCATTCTGTTGGATCAACTTTCTTTGAAATGGGCACAAATATGTATCTCTTCCAGTCACTTGGCCAGGTAGCTGCCATCCATATTTCTTGGCATAGATGAATGAGCACTTCTAGTACTGCATCCATTTGTTGAAACATCTCAAATGATATTCTGTCAATTCCTGGAGCCTTGTTTTTTGCCAGTGCCTTCAATGCAGCTTAGACTTCTTCCTTCGGTTCTATCAGTTCTTGATTATATGCTGTCTCTGGAAATGATTGAACATTGACCAATTATTTTTGGTACCGTGACTCTGTATTCCTTCCATCTTCTTTTGATGCTTCCTGTCTCATTCAATAATTTTCCCATAGAATCCTTCAATATTGCGAATCAAGACTTAAATTTTCTCTTCCGTTCTTTCAGTTTGTTCTTCCCTTTTGGTTTTCTAACTCTAGGTTTTTGCACATTTCACTATAATACATTACTTTGTCTTCTCGAGCCACCCTTTGAAATCTCCTGTTGAATTCTTTTACTTCATCATTTCTTCCTTTTGCTTTAGCTGCTCTATGTTCAAGAGCACGTTTCAGAGTCTCTTCTGACATCTATTTTGTTTTTTTCTTTTTCTTGTCTTTTTAATGACTTTTTACTTTCTTCTACTATGATGTCCTCAACGTCATTCCACAACTCGTCTGGTCTTTGGTTACTAGCGTTCAATGTGCCAAATCTATTCTTGAGATGGTCTCTAAATTATGGTGGGATATACTCAATTTTCTTCATACTTAATTTTTATACTTAATTTTTCATACTTAATTAAATACTTAATTTTCTTCAGCTTCAATTTGAACTTGCATATGAGCCATTGATGGTCTGTTCTGTAGTTGGCCCCTGGGCTTGTTCTGACTGATGATATTGAGCTTCTCCATCGTTTCCTTTCATAGATGTAGTCAATTTGACTCCTGTGTATTCCATCTGGCAAAGTCCCATGTATAGTTACCTTTTATGTTGTTGAAAAAAAGGTATTTCTAATGAATAATTTGTTGGTCTTGCAAAATTCTATCACGTGATCTCTGGCATTATTTCTATCACCAATGCCATGTTTTCCAACCATCAATCCTTCTTCTTTTTCCAACTTTTGCATTCCAATCACCAATAATTGTCAATTCATCTTGATTGCATGTTTGATCAATTTCAGACTGCAGAAGTTAGTAAAAATCTTCAATTTCTTCACCTTTGGCATTAGTGTTTGGTGCATTGATTTGAATAATAGTCGCATTAACTGGTCTTCTTTGTAGGCATATGAATATTATTCTATCACTGACAACATTGTACTTCAGAATAGATCTTGAAATGTTCATTTTGACAATGAATGTGATGCCATTCCTCTTCAATTTGTCATTCCCTGCATAGTAGACCATATGATTGTCCAATTCAAAATGGCCAATACCAGTCAATTTCAGCTCACTAATGCCTAAAATATCAATCTTTATGCATTCCATTTCATTTTTAACTATTTCCAATTTTTCTAGATTCATTACTTCCTACATTCCACATTTTGATTATTAATGGATGTTTGCAGCTGTTTCTTTTCATTTTGAGTCATGCCACTTCAGCAAATGAAGGTCCCAAAAGCTTTACTCCATCCCCGTCATTAAGGTGAGCTCTACTTTGAGAAGGCAACTCTTGCCCAGTCGTATTTTGAGTGCCTTCCAACCTGAGGGGTTCATCTTCCAGCACTATATCAGACAGTGTCCCACTGCTATTCATAAGATTTACACTGGCCAATTTTTTCAGAAGTAGACTGCCAGGTCCTTCTTCCCAGTCTGTCTTACTCTGGAAGCCCTGTTAAAACCTGTCCACCATGGATGACCCTGCTGGTATTTGAAATACTAGTGGCATAGCTTTCAGCATCACAATAACACGAAAGCCACCACAGTATGACAAAGTGACAGACAAGTGGTAGAGCAGGATGGCAGAAAGGTAGAAATTTAATACCCAGTTTTATCAAATATCATAAAAGTTTATTTTTCACCATAAACAATATAAAGTTAATTATTTGGTATTGCTCTGAATTTCTTTTTAAAAAAAAATCATAATTGGTGGTAAGGATGATTAGCTTAAATTTCAGCGTGAAATCCTATTTAGAACATGTTTGGGCGTTCTTTTCAAATCACAGTAAAGAAAGTCTGACTTCTTATCCATAGCACCACCACTGTTTCTTGCTGTGAAACAGCTTGCAGCCGTTACTCATAGAAAACAGTCAGAGGATGCCAGTCAACCATGGAGCCCCAGTGCTGTAGTCTGAGATCATTACCATCTCCGTCCAGGGTGACCTTGTTCTGCAGTCCTATACACAACCCTCCCCTAAGGGTTCAGTGAATTCACAAGAGCAATGTTAGAACTGATTTTGGAATCTGGTCCTCAGCAGTTAGAACCACTGTCTATTTTTCTTCTTACAGGTCTGCTGCCAGAACAATTCTTCCCACGTGCCCTTTTTTGCTACATCCTCCTTTTAATTCAAGTGTATGCTAAAATATCTTCTCAAGGATGTTGGCAATGGCCAAACTAGTAAAATTCCAAGCAGTGCCACACACTTCCGATCCCCTAATGTGCTCTGCTTTTTCTTTCTCCTACCAAGAAACCCATTGCTGTCAAGTTGATTCCGACTCACAGAGTCCCTTTAGGACAGAGTACAACTGCCCCATAGGCTTTGCAAGTCTGTAATGTTTATAGACAGACTGCCACATCTTTCTCCCATGGAGCGGCTGATGAGTTCCAACTACTACTGTACCACCAGAGCTCCTTTCTTTTTCCTCCAGCACTCATTAACTTTAACATAATATTTACTATTTTATTAAGTGCACTTCCCACCTCCCACCAAAATGTATATTCTGAGAGTCAAAATTCAAAGTTGGATTTAAATAATGAAAGAACCCACGTTTATGTAGTTTTCCTGAGACATATCTAAAACACAGGGACACAAGAAACCAAAAGAATCATATGAGTTTACCTTCCTCATTATTTCCTACACCTTTATTTGTTATCAAGTGATCATAAACAACTGAAAAGCCCATCATTAGGGGACTAGTGAAGTAAATTATGGTTCTTCCATATAACAGGAAATTATATCTTCATTAAAAATGATGAGGTAGCTCTAATTATGTGTATGGAGCATCACCGGGATAGATTGGTAGCCAAAAATAAATAAATAACAAGCACTGTGCAGAGCAATATATGTAGTGTGCTACAATTCATGCATATAAAAATAACACACATGATCTATTTCTGGGAGGAATCACAGGTACTTTGTAACAGTGGGAACTTCAGGGTGGGCAAAGTCTGTGGCTTGGAGACAAGTAAGGCACAGAACTCCCTTCTATGTTGCACTTTTATAATTTTGTGCCACATGAATGTAATTATTATAAAACAATTAATTAAAAAATAGCAACAGAGGCATATTCATTAGAACTACTACTAGAATATACAACTAAACTGGGAAAGTTATAAGAGAAGGCAGATTGTCTGATTCTGCTCTTTCCTGGAAAAAATAGAACTTCTAATATTTGTCAGAACAATGGCCACCCTGATTGCCCCTAACAACAACAACAACCCTTTGTTTTCAAGTCGATTCTGAATCATAGCAACCCCAAGATACCTTACATCTACCCCCCAACCTCACCCCCATCCTGCCTAAGGAGAGACCAGGTTTTAAAATTTAAGCATGTTTTCCCTTCTAAAGATAACCTGATGACTTTCTAGCACCTCTGTATATGCTCCCGAGAAATAAACACAAACACACACACACACACACACACACACACTAGCACACATGCGCATTCTTAACCTTAGTCAAGACTTCCCAGTTGTACTGCATATTTTTCTAAATTGCATGCTTCTTGTTTCATGGACACGTTTTCAATCAAATATGCCATTAGCTTTGATATGTGTTTTTCTCTTGCTCAATCTGGTATACAGCTATCATCAACCTAAACTATCTTGATAAGCTACCATCCTCATGCAAAGTACCATGCAAAATGAGTTTACAGTCTTTGTCCTTGTGTGACACATTGGAAATGTATCACAGAAGACTAACAGCGTAAAGCAGAGAGAAAGAGCATATCAACAATGAAATACCGTGCTTGCATTCAAGTCAAATAACGCATCTGCTCTGAATATTAAGGACCAAGTTTATTGTGTCAATTGCAAGCACACAGTAAACATGCAAGATTTTTGCTCCTCTTAGACCACAGCCATTGGAAACCCTATGGAGTGCAGTAACACTCTGACACACATGGGGGCGCCATGAGTCAGAGTCAACTCAACAGCAATTGGTTTGTTTTTGGTTTTCCATACAAATAAATCACATTTTTCACCATTCAACTGAATCTCTTATAAAGGATTAAAATAGCTAGCTATTTTTTAATGCTATATATACAAATGGAGCGCTGGTGGTACAGTGGTTAAGAGCTGGGCTGCTAACCAAAGAGTTAGCAGGTTGATTCCACCAGGCGCCCCTTGGAAACCCTATGGGGCAGTTCTACTCTGTCCCTTAGGGTCTCTGAGTCAGAATAGACTACGGCAACAGGTTTTCTTTTTTTTTTTTGCTTATATATACAAATAAAAAGTTCAGATTGTCCCGTTAAAAGGCAATATTTAATTCCAGTATAGCTGTCTTCTCAGACCTAATCACAATCTTCAAGTTAGTTTTTTTTTTAATTTTGGAAAACCCAAAACCTGTTGCTGGTAAGTCGATTCTGACTCACAGCAACCCTGCAGTACAGACTAGGACGGCCTCATAGGGTTTGCAAGGCTGTAAATCTTCACGGAAACAGACAGCCACATCTTTCTCTCATGGTGCAGCTGGTGGGTTTGAACCACTGATCTTTTGGTTAGCAGCTGCATGCTTTAACCACTGTGCCACCAGGGTTCCTTAATTTTAGAAAAGAACCCCTTAATTTTGAAAAAGACTGGTTGATTAAATTGTGAAAAATGTTTTGCAGCTCCTTACCCCCACAAAGGCCAGACTTCCTAGGAGACATTCCTAAATCCCAGGCTCCTTATGCTTGTATCTTTGTTAAGGCCCTATTCTCTGATGTCGAGGGGCTAAAGGGCAGGGCAGGACTTTTGTTTACTCTTCAATGTGAATGGGAGATAAAAGAACATCAGGTAAGCCATCAGGAAGCCAGAGTCCTTAATAGGACCACCCTGATACTAAATTGCCGTATATTTTGGGAAAGTCTTTAAGAATGTTCGATCTCTTAATTGAAAGTGAGGTGGTCAACTCGATCATTTCAAAGATTCTTTAAGTTCTAAAATTCTGTGAATATCTATGTGGATGTCTGTACATGTGGGATGACTGGGTGTCTTCATGTTTCATGGGCACATTTTATAATGCACACATCCTTCCGTGACCTTTTCAAGCAGACACTCAGCAGGTACCACAGTTTACCCGTCTAATAGTCTGAGAAACTGAAATACAGACAATTAGGACTTAGAAACCTGAAATTCCACAGTCACAAGGAGCATCTCAAAGGACATTTTCTGTCACTTCTCTGCATTTGATAAGAAAATATGTGTCTCTCGAAAAAGACTGCTTCTTCAGAAAAATATACTGAAATTTAGACATAAAACTAAAAAGGATCCCATATCAGATATTACCGCAGGAAATTCAAATTCTGTCTCACAAATATCTGAGGAAACAACTGACTTTCTTTAACAAAATTACAAATCTTGTAAAGTTTAGATGATAAAATTGCAAAGAATGTTTTGCAGCTCCTGATAAGGTAATATGCTGCTACGGGAAGGAATACACCAGGGAAATTTAGACTTGCATAAACACATTTTCACTTATCCCTTCAAAGTAGTATTATAGTAATCTTAATTCTAATACTTATTAATATCTGTTAAATAAATTCATTCACTTGTTTTGAATAGTAGATAGAATGTCTGATTGATTTGCGCTCAGAGGTGCCCTCATCAATCCAGTAACAAAAATTTGTAAATATAACAACACCAACAACACAAATATGCATATAGGCATATATATATGGGTATGAATATGTGGGCACATATCGGTGTACAGATAGAAGTATCTATAGGCATATGTACATACAGCAGGGATGGATTACCTAGTAAGCAACGTATGCACAGGTTTAATTGCATTTACCTGATGTGGTGAAACCCAGGTGAAATTGTGCACTACAGATTAGTATGTAAACACAATTAAACCTATGCATACCTTGCTTACCGGAAGCGATGCATATTGTGCGTACTGGTTAATCAGCCCCTGACATACAGGTATGTGTGTGCATGCATGTATATTTATATATAATAAATCACATAGGAGACACAGTCATGGATACTTCTTAGACATAACCAAACACCCTGCGAGATCGGTTTTCTGAGTTTGAAAGCTCAGGGCCATAGTCTTGTGGGACAACTCAGTTAATTGGTATAATATAGTTCATAACACGTATGGGCTATATCCCAATGTGGTGAGTAGTGTCTGGACTCTTAAAAACTTGTGAATGGTCATCTAAAATACAACTGTTGGTCTCTACTCACCCAGGAAAAAAGAGAAAAAAGGAAACCCAGGACTCAGAGAAGAAAGTAGTCCACAGGACTAACAGTCTACACAAACCATGGCCTCATCCATCCTGAGACCAGAAGAACTAGATGGTGCCCGGCTACCAGTACCAGCCATTCAGATCAGGGCCACAATAGATGGAACAGAACTGAAATTCTTAAAAAGTCCAGACTTACTGGACCAGTTAAGACTAGAGGACTCCCTGAGACTATCACCCTGAGATACTCTTTAAACCTTAGACCAAAACTATGCCTTGCGGTCACCTTTTAGCTAAATAGCAGATTGGCTCATAAGCAATATCACCTGTGAGTAATGAGTTCTTTAAAAAATCATCTATAGGAGATCAAATGGTCAAAAATTACTCTAAACCAAAGATGAGAAGATAAAGGGGCAGGGAAATTAGAGTACTAGAAACGGTACAACCACAATGGAATGAATAAGAATGACAACATGTAAAAAAATGTAACCAATATCAGTGAATAATTTGTGTAGAAATTGTTAAATGGGAACCTAATTTGCTGTGTAAACTTTCGCCTTAAATACAATAAAATTTTATTTTTCTAAATGTTTTGCTGATGGTCTTTGTGTTTCTTCCAAAGAGATCTCTGTGAATACAAGAAGCCAGGCCTGGAGCAGCAGGTAAAAATGGAACATTTGCACCTTTAGTTAAACGACTACATAAACAAAGCATTTTTAGCATCTTGCAGCACCCCATGAGTATTTAGCACTTTACTAGGTAGCGCGGTAGATTTCCTAGGGCCCAGAACAAGAAGCAGTTACCCGTACAGGACCATCTTCTTACCAGGCATATTCTAAACAAGTCCATAAAAAGTAGTTTATCACCTAAAGGGCAAAACGAAAGCCAAACGATCCACTGGTTTAGAATTGTTTGAAAATAAAAGATGTCCAGCTAAAGAGAATGGATTGATTAAAATACAGATTAAAACTGAGAAGTCCTGAAAGAAAGTGAACTGTTTATTTAAGCCAAAGTACTCCTATCTATTTGCCCATGAACCAATTTTTTCTGGGAAAACCTACCAACACTTAAGAGCAGCTAATCTTTTATAGAACACATTTCAGGAACACTATTTTACAGCCTATGCTCCTTAGAAGCAAGGATGGCAAGACTACATCTTACATACTTTGGACATGTTATCAGGAGGGACCAGACCCTGGAGAAGGACATCAGGCTTGGTAAATTAGAGGGTCAGCGAAAACGAGGAAGACCCTCAACAAGATGGATTGACACAGTGGCTGCAACAGTGGGCTCAAGCATAACGATTGTGAGGATGGTGCAGGACAGGACAGTGTTTCATTCTGTTGTACATAGGGTTGCTATGAGTCAGAACCGAGTTGACGGCACCTAACAACAACAACAAATTTTACACCCTAAAGAGCCTTGGTGACACAATGGTTAAGCACTCAGCTGCTAACCAAAAGGTCAGTGGTTCAAACCCACCACCCACTCTGAAGGAGAAAGATGTGGCAGTCTGCTTCTGTAAAGATTTACAGCCTTGAAACCCTATGGGGCAGTTCTACTCTGTCCTATATGGTCGCTATGAGTGGCAATCAACTCGGTGGCAATGGGTTTGGGTTTTTCGTTTGTTTTTGGTATTTTACATCCTTGGCTTTTGTTAATACCTCTACAAGCCATCATCTACAAAGCAGCCAGAGTAATCTGCCTAAAATGCTAATATGGCTGGGTCATGGCCCTGCTGGGGTTCTTCCAGTGACTTCCATTCTCTACAAGACAAAGTATAACCTCTGAAATACCACATATAAGGCCTTGAGTGATCTGACCCCAGCTTCTCTCTTCAGTCTCACCTCTCATTACAGACTGTGGCTTTTCCTCTTCAGGCAAAGAAAGAATTGAGCGTGGTTACAGCATGAGAAGAAGCAGCGTAGAGAGGGAGAAATTAAACATAGATGAAGGAAGGGATGAATAACATAACAATATTCTGGATAAAGTTGGAGGTGGGCTCAGGGTTTTAAAGAGGAACAGGCATAGCTCATACTCTGATCTTGGCATAATAAGGGTAAGATGTGGGCCGA
Source organism: Trichechus manatus latirostris (assembly GCF_000243295.1). Lineage (NCBI taxonomy): Eukaryota > Metazoa > Chordata > Mammalia > Sirenia > Trichechidae > Trichechus > Trichechus manatus. Next base: position 665,220 of record NW_004444214.1, read on the forward strand.
CAGAAATAAAATTAAATGTAAGGGGAGGAAAAGAACCAAGATCATGATAGAACACCCCAGTATCCTCACTGCAGTAGGAAGAAGATCATCTGCTGAGGCTGAAGAGAGCAGGGATTGAGTGGGGCTTTGAAGAGTGAGGAGAAAATTTGGATGACTGTCAGGCAAATAGGAGGTGGAAATGATCAAGGCCCCACTGAGGTCCAGTCTGAGGCAAGATGCTAATCTTCTGGGCTCAGCTACCCATGGGCTGAACTATTGGAGCAGAGAAGGTGAATCACTCCATTGCTCTAAGTTATGTTCTAACTGGACCAGTTAGCAAAAAGTGGTTTCCAAAAGAACTGAAGAAAATAGACAGTAAAACCTGTGAAAGCCGGAACCTGTATAAGGCAGAAACCTGTGAAAGCCCGAACCTGTATAAGGCAGAAACCTCAAATATTTTCCACTAATAGAGAACAGAAAAGTGGTGAGACAGCACCCTGTCAAAGGCAGAAAGCTTGCAAGACCTGGAAAAACAAGGCAGTCCCGTCAAGTTCCAGCTCTCACAGGTTTCACTGTAGTTCACATTGTTGAAGAAACAGGATCATAGAGGTTCATGCATGAACCAAAGCAAACAGAAGGGTACGGGTTGAAGATAATGTAAATCCCTAGGGTGACAGAACTGGTTAAAGTCAAATATCAAATGGAGGCCTGGAATGTTGGGGAGGTTGTGCTAATGAATGAACTTATAATGATTACTATTTCTGAGGTTGAGAAATTCTTAGGAATAACAAGTTCCTGCCAATATTGCCAACAATTTTCTTTAATTACTACAATAGAAGAGATTGTGAATCTGTCCCCAAATCTTGAGTGAACAAGGAAAATGTATGACTTAGGATATTTTGGTTTTAAGTAATAGAAAAAATCGGTGGGAGCTGGAGAATGTATTGTCTCACAGATCTGAGGAGTTTTGTAACAGTGCTGGCTTCGTAGTTTGCAGGGCTCAAATGAAAAACAAGAAGGCATAGAGACCAGCAAAGCCAGAGAGTACACAGGATGGGTACAGCCATAAGAGAATAACAGATGATCACTTCATTCATTTTTACTGGGAGTTTCAGTGATAAACCTGAAGAATGCAAAAAGAATCTAGGGAAGTGGATGGCAAAAAAAAAAAAATAGCAATTACTATAAGAGACTCCAAACGGCAGTGGTGTCCAGGGGGTTCAGCTAGAAAAAGGGCATGGAGAGAGACTCTTTAAAAGAATGAGAATGGCCAACCTCAGGTAATGGGCTGTCTGAGCTTTGGTTTTGTGAAGCCTTGACCAGCTGCAGGAATGTTGATGAGAGAAGCTATACAAGGAGCAGACGCCTGGCGAGCCATGAAAAGCTGAATGAAAAACCAGAGAGACCACCTTACTTAGGTTCAGCCTGACGGGACCAGACAAGAGGGAGGATCCCGACAAAGGCAGCTATGTCAAACCTTGGAAGGCAGAGCCTGGAGAATGTCACAAAGAGAGAGAGAATATCACAGTCTGACAAAAACAAACATGTTTAAGTTTGCCCAGTTTTAAGGGCTGCAAGTTGTTGTTGTTAGCTGCTGTAGAGTTGATTTTCAACTCACAGCAACTCCATGTGACAATGTAGAACTGCCCCAGAGGGTTTTCTAGGCTGTAATCTTTATGGGAGTGGATCACTATGTGTTACTCCTGCAGAGCCACTGGGTGGGTTCAATTCGCTGAGCTTTAGCAGCCAAGAGCTTAACTGTTGTCCTACCAGGGTGCCTTGCTGGGCTGCATAGGTCTCCTCATTCTGTTTATAAAATTGACTCTGCACTTTTCTCCCTAATATAACAACATCGTCTCCTGGATACAGCAACACCTTCATCACCATAATACCACTATCATCATGATTTTAGAAGCTATTAAACATATATTATTTTCTGTTTTCATCTATAAGTCATTTAGTACATACTGAGTCCCTAGGTGGTGCAAATGGTTAACAAGCTCAGCTCCTAACTGAAAGGATGGAGGTTCAAGTCCACCCAGAGGCACCTCGGAAGAAAGGCCTCGTGATTTACTTCTAAAAAATCAGCCATTGAAAACCCTACAAAGCACAGCTCCACCCTAGCACACATGGGGTCACCATAGTTGGAGTTGACTTGATGACAGCTAGTTTTATGCCTTGTTAATTATTACTAATATTCCTAAAAAATGAAAAGGAGAAAAATTGCAAGCCATCATTCAATCAATCAACAAATATCTTGACATAAATCATGCAATTGCTCCTGTGGTAGGGGCTGTGGTACAGGCAAAAGAAGTATAAGATATGGTTCCTGATTTCTCCAAGCCTATATGCTCCAGAATTTCATCACTGGTTAAGAGAACTTTCTTCGATGATAGAAAAGTTCTATAATTCATGTTGTCCAACATGGTAGCCAAATGTCGCTATTGAGCACTTTAAATGTGGCTACCGTGATTAAGCAACTGAGTTTTGAATTGCATTGTATATTATAAATAATAGATTTAAGTTTAAATATAAATAGCCAAATGAAACATGTGGTTACAGTATGAGACAGCACAGCTGTAGACGGTAGTCTTATATAAAACGTTGAAGATAAAACAGAATTAAGTCACACAGTATAAAAACTTCCACATTTTATAAAGGATATTTAAACCAGGCTTTGGATTTATACATGTATTAATAAGAATTCAAAAATTATTATTAAATTCACCAAATCCCCACAGGTTGCTAGATAAAGAGGTGAACTTAAGTCATCTCTCTTTTGTCATGTTATTCCACCTTAGAATGCACTAGCCCAGCAGTGACATGGAGAACTTGGAGTAGAGAATTCAAAATCCAGGTAATTAAGGAGGAAATCACCTGAATATGGGACATTCACAACAGGTGGCCTGAATCTAAATGTGAAGCTATTCCATAGAGACCACAGAGCAATTCCTCTACTAATACATGTCTGGCCGCCATCATATTTTCTCTCCAAGTGTCTTGTGAAACTTATTTCTCTAATATGAAAGTAAATGAGGATTTCTTACACTGTTTTTATTCCCCCTACCTGTCAGATACTATTCCCATGGATTTAGTTATTCACAAGTAGAGCAATCAGATGAATTTGGAATTACACTCCTACTGACCTAGATTATTTGAATAAAATTGCTTCATAAGTGATTTTTTTTCTACTCTAAAACCAGTTCTGAAAAGGGGACCAGATGAAAAATTGAGCAAATGTACCAAGGCTATAAAGAAAGGATTTCTTCTTCATATTTCATTTTTCCTTTTAACTGTATGGAAGCAAGACCCAGTCATTTTTTTCAATTACCTGAACTAAAGGGAGAAGAGTACATTAATATAATATTAGCTGATGTTTACTAAGCGACTTCTGTATGGACCATCCTTTCTTCTAAATATGTACCTATGAACTTTTTTAATCATCAAGGCCACAGTATGAGGGAGGCACCATTATCATGCCCATTTTGAGAGGAATTACTAGTGCACAGAGTGGCTAAGTCACATGTCTAAGGTCAAGAACTTCATGTGTGGAATCATGATTCAAAACCAGGCAGTTTAGTACTAGAGCCCTTGCTTTGGACTTCACACCACACTGTTTCTCTCAACTCATTCATACACATACACACAGGGACAGATTACCCAATAAGCAAGGTAGACACAGGCTTACTTATTAATCTATAGTGCACAATTTCACCACAGAAAACAGGTGGAATTTTGCACCACAGGTTAGTAAATAAACACAATTAAGCCCACGCATACCTTGCTTACTGGTTAATCCACCCCTGCATACGTGTGTGCATGCACACACACAAGCAACAATGGAAAGAGCATCTAAAACTGGTTTTGCACAATCGAGGAGACACCCCTATCATTCTCATTATTTTTTTATATTCTCCTCATGCAGCTCCCTTCTCTGCTCAATACCTTTTTCCTCTCTTCCCAACTAGCACCTAGTAGGAATCACATGGAGAGCCTGGAAGGTAATAGTCATAAATTTATTATACGGTTCATAGAGAAAGAAAAATTATTTACATAGGTAAAAATTGTTCTGCTGCATATAACATATACTCTGGGCGGGAAATTCAAGGGATAATTTCTAAGGAAGTTCTACATAAAATAGTCTAGCAAAATAGGAAAGTACAGAATGAGACCTTAACCATACAGACTGCAGCCATGGCAAAGCCATTACAGACTGCACTTAACATCAGCTAAAACAGAGAGTTATCCTTAAAACATGCCATTGGTGGAGGAGTTCCGGCAAAATGGCACTCTGGGCAGAAGCACCACGCCGTCCCTCCACAGCAAACATCCGAAAAACTAAGTCGAACAAAGAATACAACAATCCTGAAACCCTAAAACATCAAAT
>NW_004444214.1:678983-700885 GCF_000243295.1 Trichechus manatus latirostris
ACCAATGTCATAAAACAACATGTGTACTACTGTTTCATGAGAAACTATTTGTTCTGTAAGCCTTCACCTGAAGTACAATAAAATATTAAGAAAAAGAAAAAAAAAACGTGCCATTGGCATTGTCAATGAAAGATCGCATTAAATGTCCTCTTTGTCAATTACAATGTTAAGTCTGAGCTAAGAAACAGCTTGGAAACAAGAGTGGGTATTTCACCAGGGCATCTACCTTTAGTGGGATTTTATGGAATAAGGAGTAAACGACCTAGAAAAGCTTCATTTTTCTGGCTGCCTCTTTTAAGTCCAAGGCTGGTCAGTTTTATAATGTTGATGCCAGACTAGGTCATGGAACAGTGTGTGCATGAAAAAGCCACTTTGAATTAGGCACATAATTTTTGTTGCAGAATAACCGAATTCTTCATTTTAAAGACAATGTAGCTGGTGGTATCTCTAACATGCACGGCAGCAAACTCTACTGTGTGTTGCCAGTTACACCCAAGTTGTTTCCACTGATTGTCACAACTGTCATCAGAAGGGGATGCCGCTATTTGTTGATTGGTACACTGTCCAACCATTGTAAAGATATTGTGATATTAATGCAAAGATTCTGGCATTTCTGCTTACATGGGTCACTTGCTTTCACAAAGTTAGGTCTGCTTGTCATATATTTCCATATACCTGTTTGTTGCAGTCATTAATACATGTTTCATTCTTTTCTCTCATTTTGCTTTTTCTTCTACTCCAAATTTAAATTCTGCAAATGCAGCAACCACAACTGTCGTATTATCTATCACTGTATCCCATGCTTTGAAGAGTGTCTAGAATAATACATGCTTAATGATGTGTTGATTGAATGGATTAATTACTTGGCTAGATGGATATTCATTCTTTCTTAAATTCCTCTAAGCTGTACACATTGTTGAAGTGGAGGAACAACACATTCATACGCTGAGTTGAAAAATATTTTTGAATAATTTACTGTGCCTTAGGTAGCATGTAAACATAACGAGTAAAAAGACATGGTAAAGAATGTCTGCCCTGAGTATTGTGCTCTTTTAAGATCTATCTACATGGGATCAAATTGACAACAGCAACTCAAAAGATTAGATAAAAAACTTAGGGGGTAATGAGTTTATGTTAATGAGGGAGAAACAACTCAGAGAAGGAGGGTGAGAATGGTTGCACAATTCAAAGAATGTAATCAATGTCACTGAATTATACATGTAGAAACTGTTGAATTGGTGTATGTTCAGTTGTGTGTAGTCTCAACAACAACAAAAATCATAAAAAAAAGAATCTTGATGGGGAAACAAACATGTAAACAATTATAATATGGTTTATAGTCTATAATCATGACTTACAATGTAAGAATGATGGCATCATAAAAAGGCCTTGATCAATCTTACCTGGGAAGGTAGTGACTGATAATTCAGAGGAGAATTATTGAAAAGTGAGTGCTTAAACATGGCCTGCAGAAGATATAAAGATCTAAATGAAAGAATTGCCATGAAAATATGAGTAGGGATATGGAACAGCACTATATACCTGGATAAAGATAAACAGTTCGAAACAGTTGAAGTATGGATGGTGAAGGTGAAAGTGGTAGGAGAAAAGATTAAAGATAAAGGCAAGTGTTAAATCCTAGAGCATTTATAAGCTATGCTAAAAAGTTTAAACTTTAGACCAGTATTTTCCAAAATGTATTCTTTAAAACATAGTCCCAATAGAGGCTTAAAGATTCAAGAATCAAATAAATTTTAGAAGTACAACATGGTGTGTCTGCTTGGGTAGTCACAATGTACATGGTCCCATTAAAGGTACTGAGAAGTCCTGTAGTCAAAAAGTTTACCTTTGTGTAACTCAGAATTTCACAAATTTATTTGATCACAAAATATGTCTGTGTTCTTATGCATGCGCATAAAATCTCTATGAATAGTTCCATGTGATATACTTTGAGAACCACTACAATAGGCACTGGAGGATTTTAAGCCAGGGACCACCATCGTCATTTTGTATTTCAGAAAGATTACTCTGACCAAAGAGGCAAAGAAGAGGTGAAAATAAATGAGTTTGAAGGTGGCAAAAACAGAATACTAAGGTAGGAATAAGAAAATGTAACCTATGGCAGTAAAAGTGTGAGTGTGGAAATGGAAACAAATTTGGGACACACTTAAGGGGGAAAGTTGGCAGGACTTTATGCCTAACTTGATATGGGGAGTTAGAGGGATAAAAGAGTAACTGCTTTGTAGGTTTCTACTTATTATGAGTGTATAGTGGTAGCAGTAACAGGAAGAGAAATGGGCTCTGTTGAAAATCAAACAAATACACCTGTATGTATATTAAGCTTCAAGTTACTACGGTAAAGTTAGTTGGGGCTACGCAATAGGCAGTTGACGTGTATGTTTCATTCATACCACTTCTAGAATGTGTAATTTTGTGAGTATTGGCTTGTTCCTTTGTTTAATGCTCACTTTTATAGTAGATGCAAGGTCCTTAAGGTGAACGTATAATATATACTTAATAAATTTTTGCAGACTATGAAGTTATGGAGATTTTTTTTTTTCATTTTCAGTTTGAAAATATTATTTATGGATAAAATCCAGCAGTCTAGCAGCTACAATGCTCACTTTGGAAGGGGGTGAGTTGTCGGCCACATTTCCTTTCTCCTTTTTCCAGCTTCACTGACTGTACTAGCCCAGGCAGCCATCACAAACATGACATGTAGAGCTATACACTTCTCACAGACATAAAGCTGGGGAGCTGGAGGTCAAACTATTGTTCACAGGACAGAAAATATCATAAAAGTCTCTTTCCCTATCATTTCTTTATATCTTCCAGAATTCTCCCTCCATTCTGGACCTAGGGGTTCCTTCTCCTAGAAGACATGAAGCAGAAGGCTAATAGGATAGAGTCCAAAAGAAAGCCATTTGTATAATGGCTGGCTCTTGTCTGGGCTTTAAGAGACAAAATAAATCTGGGCCTTCCATTTTCTACATTGTTCAAGTGGACCTCACCAAGGCAGGAAAGGAAACAGAATTGGGGAGAGGAGACATGGTTGGTTATAAAGAGTGTGCATTTGGCAAGAGGGCCTTCAGCCTTTTTTTCAGGACACTAGGTATAGCAGTGGGTGGTTTAAAAGTGCAAAGGTGTATACAAATGGTAAATGCCAATCAATTCTACAAAGCTGTTAGGGCTAATAGATACTATCTCTAGCTGCAAGAGTCAGATATGGGCAGATTCCTTGATGCTTTGAATTCCTCAACATTTGTAGTTTGACTCATTATATCTTACTTTATTTATCTAACAAATATTTATTATTTTTGGATTTATGCCAGGTACAGTTCTAGTGAGTAAAGAGGAAAACACATTTGAGATAGATAATGTCTCAACTCAAAGCTACATGGGATGGAAAGAGAGAGAAAATTAGAAAATAAATTAATACATAAGAAAATACATGACAATAATAAATGCTATTAAAATTGAAATTGTGAAGAGTAGTAGAGATTTCCTGGGCTTCTGCTTGAGTTTGGGTGCTGTGCAGACATTTAACCACTGTCTTTCTGCTTTAAATTCATACTGTCATATAACCTCTGGTTTCAGGGTGTGTGATAGGATACTGTATTTCCAAAGGCCACGTGGAAATGCTTAACTGGCAGAGAAAAAATGGGCAGAGATCACAATATGAATCTTAGGCAGTGATTAATCACAATGTAATAGATGAGCACCTTACTAGAATATTATTTGACCCACATGATAGAAAAAATTATAAGTTGCTGGAGAGTTACCACAGTGAATGATCATAGCCTCCTAGCTTCTCTTTGAGTTCACAGACCTGGAGCCCCTTGATTTAAGGGGAGGCCTCATTCCTGCGGAAATATACTGCAATGCTGCCACACTATACCCTAAATCTTCCCCCAAGCTTTCCCCAAAGAGATCTGCAGTCACCTGCTAAGGCAACTGACGGCCTGGGGAAAGAAAAGTTGTGCAACTGTTTGAGACTTACCAGCCATTGGTTGTAGGTGAAGGTTAACCTCTCATCCACTATGGTCGAGTCACAATGGAGGTTTGCGGATACCAGGTAACAAATGGAGTTTGGGCTCTGGTCCTTCTCATGCTGGATACAGCAGGGCTGCAAACTACCCTTGTGGTTATATAATTAACTAATGATTCTTAGAGTCAAGGGGTGGGCCCCTTGGAACATCTGAAAGAAGATATAATGGAACATCTGAAAGAAGATAGTATGATTGCTAATTTGTCTATATTCAGACAGCCCCTCTGAGAATGAATACTCATCAAACTGCCCAGTGTGCCCATCTAGAATGAGGTCCTGTGTGTGCTGGACCAGGGTCATGGCTACTGGATGGAGCAGGAAGCATGAGATAAAAGTGCTCTTTGTATGTTGCTTTGTACTTGTCTTATTCCATCTATTAGACGGTAAAGTGTTGGGGAAATGAAAGCCTCCTGGGCATATTTCGGCAATTTGTAGCACAGAGTCTTACCCAAAGTAGACGATCAATAAAAGTTTGTTGAAAGAAATCGTACTGAATTTTTATCCTTTTGAAAAATAGATGTTTACTTAATCTACTTGTTATAGACAAGCTATAATTGATACTCCAAAAATAATTTCTGTTTGGCAGAATTCTTCTTCCATAATCTCTCATCAAGAAATGGATGAATATGAAGGACATTATGCTGAGTGAAATAAGTCAATCACAAAAGGACAAGTACTGTATGATCCCACTTCTATAAAAAAGACAAGAATAGACACACAGAGACCAGCACTCATTGGTGGTTACCAGGGATGGGTAGGGAGTGGGGAGGGGGAATCACACTCTAGTAAACACTTACTATTTCTGGTGATGGGAAAGGTAACACTGAATGTGGGTAAAGTGAACACAGCTTGACCAAAGTAAATGATGTCACCAAGCTGTATACAAGAAAAAAAAGACATTTTGATAAATGCTATGACATACATAATTTTAGAACAACAGCAATAACAGTCAATAAATACATGTGTGGTTATATGCTGTATTTTCATGCAATTAATGCACACCTTCTATGTTTATTTGCCAACTGCTCCCTCCCACAACAAGGTATTTCTGTAAGCACCACTATGCCAGTTTTTTTAACATATTACTGTAAAAAAAATTAGCATAGCATACTTATGAAAATACCTCGTGGGGATAGGGAGCAGTTGGCAAACAAACATAGAAGGCGTGCGTTATTTGGGTAAAAATACTGTAATACGGTATGGATGTACATATGCAAATTTACATACGTACATGTATATGTGTGCAAGCAAACATATTCATATATATATAATAAAGCACATAGGGGACACAGTAAAGGATACCTCTTAGATATAACCAAATACCTCATGGGATTGGCTTTCTGGGTTTAAAGGCTTAGGACTATAGTCTCATGGGACAACTCAGGTAATTGGCATAATATAGTTCATAAAGTATATGTTCTACATCCCAATTTGCTGAGTAGTGTCTGGAATTTTAAATGCTTGTGAGCAGCCATCTAAGATACAACTATTGGTCTCTACTCATCAGGAGCAAAAGAGAATGAAGGAAACCCAGGACTCAGAGAAGAAACTAGGCTACATGACTAACTGTCTACACAAACCATGGCCTATCTCTCTTGAGACCAGAAGAACCACTACCCGGCCAATGCTATTGATCGTTCAGATCAGAGCCACCACAATAGATGGATCCTGATAGAATGGGAAAATAATAGGGAACAGAACTCAAATGCTTAAAAAGCCCAGACTTGCTGCACCAGTTGAGACTAGTGGACTCCCAGAGACTATTGCCCTGGGATACTCTTTAAACCTGGAATTGAAACTATCCCCTAAAGTCATCTTTCAGCTAAATTAACAGACTGGCTCATAAAATAAAGAATACCACCCATAAATACTCCATTCCTTTAAAAAATCATCTGTATGAGACCTGATGGTCAATAGTTACTTTAAAACAAAGATGAAAAGGTAAGGGGGCAGGGAAACTAGTTTACTGGAAATGGAACAAACAGAATGGAAATAATGAGAATGTTGACACATTGTGAAGACTGTAACCAATGTCAATGGACAATTTGTGTAGAAAATTGTTGAATGGGAACCTAAACTGCTGTGTAAGCCTTCACCAAAAACAAAGTATCATTTATATTAAAAAGAAAAAGTAGTTTCTAAGCATATACAATCTCGTGAATCCAAAATATTTTTAATTTGTTTATCAATACAGTCACAGTACAACTGGGCGGGGAAGGGGAGGCTTCAGTGTGGTTAGCCTACTGGAATCTCTCTTCAAAATAGGTGATATGTTTTACAAAATAGATCTCCCCCCACCTTATACATATTTCTCTAGGGTGGCTAGGAATGATGAAAGAGAAAGTCCAGTGAGAACACTTAGGAATCTGCCAGGACATCATCTCCCAGAAATAGTCTGAACGTGATGTGACTGACTAAATGAGTTGTGAGACAAGCCACTTTTAAATAAAAAGTAAGAACAGATATTTTGAATATCAGGTTACATGGTAGCCAGGTGCCCTACAGGATATTGTGGCTAAGGAAATTGTAATTATTATACAGACCATATTACTCTGGATAAAAAAGATGTATCAGGAATCTATTAATATTGGATGCCTTTCTCTCCTCCGTTTATCAAACAGCAGTCACATTCTATTGTAGGATTTGTGTTTCAGTTTCTATTTTTGTCTTTACTTTTCCTTTGCCTTTCCATCTTATGTTGATAGTATGTTGTTTTTAGTGTCCTTATTGCAGGCTTCAAGGAGCCCTGATGGTGCAGTGATTAAGCACTCAGCTGCTAACTGAAAGGTCAGCGGTTCCAACCCACCAAATGCTGTGGGAGAAAGATGTGACAGTCTGCTTCTGTAAAGATGACACCTTGGAAACCCTATGGGGTAGTTCTACTTTGTCCTGTAGGGTCACTATGAGTTGGAATCGACTCTTTGGCAATGGGTTTGGGTTCGTTTGTTTGTTTACTCCAGGTTTCACCTCCTCAGGTACTGCACTGTGGTGTCCACTAGGGCATTCAATGGGATAGGCAAGATCGTCTGGAGTGACACAACAACTAAAACTTCTATTATGTCATCTTAAAATCTCATCCTTAAAAATTTCCCACTTTTGAAACAGTTTCCACAATTCATATATTAATACAGTAGAACAGGTTCATATTATATAAAGACATAAATATATACAGATAGAGGTCGAACCAAACAAACCCACCGCCATCAAGTCCATTCTGACTTATAGCAACTCTCCAGGACAAAGTAGAACTGCCCCATTGGGTTTCCAAGGCTTTAAATCTTTACAGACGCAGACTGCCACATCTGTCTCCCACAGAGCGGCTGGTGGGTTTGAACTGCTGACTATTCGTTTAGCAGCCGAGTGCTTTATACGTGCGAATTTTATTGATGGAGTGTTGACCAAATACACTTGGACACTACTATTCTCATAAGCCAGGTATCTCTAGGCCTTGATACAGCAGAAAAGGGAAAACAAAGCGTGGCCTTCAATGCTATCCGAAGGACTTTCTGAAAATAGTTAAACAGTGCGTGCTATTTTAAAGACTGATAGGACGTAAGATATTAGGAACGTACTTTAAGACCTTTCCTCACCAATACTGAGTCACTAATCAACAACTATCAGCCATGCTGTGTACCTTATCACAGTCATCCACAGCAAGGTGAGCGCCACGGTACCTTCTAAAAATGATAGCTCTGCTTAAATAATATGAGCAACTGGAACCTCATTGTTAGTTTCTCTTCCTCTGTTCCAGCATCATCAAATAGACTAACATACTCCCATCTTCAGTGTCTGCCAGTTTCTAATCAATTCTTGGCCAGGGCAGATGCTACTAGAGATGAGTAAGTGGAGTGGGCTGTAAATTGTCCAACTCAAAGACCAATCTCTGGTGGTCCCAGGGTAAGTCCTGAGCACATAAATGCTTGCCACTACAGTCCTCCCCAAAATCCTATCCATTGACCATTCCTTTGAACTGGACCTTCTCCTCAGCTTCAGTTTTCTAACTACCAGGGCCAATCACCTACAGGCCCTAAGGCACTGCCCCAACCTGCATAGCACTGATCACCCACCTAGCCTTTGCTAGAATCCTCCTTCGGGGGCATAAAGCATGTTACCCTTGATCTTGTTATTGCCTGAGAACATATTCTAAATGAGCACTGCCTCCACCTAAGCTATGAATATAGCAACTGCCTGGAAATTTCTACCACTATATTTTACCTACTGTATACAATTATTCGTTCAAAACTATGTACTGAGCATCCAACAGGTTCTAGGCACTTTACTAGGCAATTATACTACAGCAGTGTATAACCAGGTCTCTTCTGGAGATCATGGAACTTACAATTTAGCAGAATAATACCCCTCTTAAATTCTAATTCTAGCTCATTTTGTGTTTAATATAACCCATTGGACCTTAAGTATTCTTTTATTAAGTAAAAAGTGTATATGGTGAAAAATTTAATGGACCAAATGTGTATAAACCAAAAACTCAGTGCTGTTGACTCCATTTCAACTCATAGAGACCCGGTAGGACAGAGTAGAACTTCCCCGTAGGCTTTCCAAGGAGCAGTTGGTGAATTCGAACCACCAACCTTTTGTTAGCAGATGATTTCTTAACCACTGCACTACCAGGGCTCCAATGGAAACTTCTTCTTTTTCCACACCTAGCTGTCAACTCAACTTCCCAGAGATAATAATTTTTAAACTCCTAGAAATTTCCCATTTATATAAATATGTGTTAATATATTTATATGAAAATACATATGTATAATACAAGTATACTAAACATATAGCCTTAGAAAGCAGAAATTAAAATATTTTGTACACATTATTCTGTAATCAGTTTTGTGAAAAACTATCAACACATACAGATTTTCTTTATTCTTTCTTAAGAGTTGCATAACATTCCATATAGGGCTAACACTGGCTATTTCAATTAGGAATCTATTACACAGCCAACTTATTTCTGTTTGTCCTAAATTCTTCCTCCTCTTTCCCACAAGTTCACCAAAGGTCTCAGTAAGCTTCAAAATCATGGACACAGAAAACTGCCAAGCACATACACACAAACACTTATACACAAAACTAAGAGTACTTTCTGAATGAGTGAGAGTGGAAGAAAACTGATACCTAGGAAAAAAGAGCACTTTCAAAAATCAAATATTTCTAAACCTAACCAGAGACGTAAAAGACCTATACAAAGAAAACTACAAAACACTACTGCAAGAAACCAAAAGAGACCTACGTAAGTGGAAAAACATACCATGCTCATGGAGAGAAAGACTCAACATTGTGAAAATGTCAATTCTACCCAAAACGAGATACAATGCAAACCCGATCCAAACTCCAACGGCATTTTTTAACTAGATGGAGAAATAAATCACCAACTTCATATGGAAAGGAAAAAGTCCCTGGATAAGTAAAGCATTAGTGAAGAAGAACAAAATGGGAGGCTTCACACTACCTGATTTTAGAAACTATTATACCACCGCGGTAGTCAAAACAGCCTGGTACTGGTACAACAACAGATACACAGCCCAATGGAACAGAATTGAGACCCAGACGTAAATTCATCCACCTATGAGCAGCTAATGTTTGACAAAGGCCCAAAGTTGGTTAAATGGGGAAAAGACAGTCTCTTTAACAAATGGTGTTGGCATAACTAGATATTCACCTGCAAAAAACTGAAATAAGACCCATCCCTCACACCATGTACAAAAACTAACTCAAAATGGATCAAAGGCCTAAATATAAAATATAAAAATATAAAGATCATGGAAGAAAAAATAGGGAAGATGCTAGGAGCCCTGATACATGGCATCAACAGAATACAAACTATAACTAACAAGGTACAAACACCAGAAAAGAAACTAGATAACTGGGAGCTCCTAAAAATCAAACACTTATGCTCATCAAAAGAGTCAAAAGACAACCTACAGACTGGAAAACAAATTTTGACTACAACATATTCGATCAGGGTCTAATCTCTAAAATCTACAAGGTATGGCAACACTTCAACAACAAAAAGACAAATAACTCAATTAAAAAATGGCCAAAGAATATGAACAGACACTTCATCAAAGAATATATTCAGGCACATTCAGGCAGCTAACAGATACATCAGTAAACACTCATGATCATTAGCCATTACAGAAATGCAAATCAAAACTACAGTGAGATATCTCACCCCAACAAGGCTGGCACTAATCCAAAAGACACAAAATAATAAATGTTGGAGAAGTTGTTTAGAGACTGGAACACTTATACACTGCTGGTGGGAATGTAAAATGGTAGAACCACTTTGGAAATCAATTTAACGCTTTCTTAGAAAGCTAGAAATAGAAGTACCATACCATCTAGCATTCCCACTCCTTAGAATATATCCTAGAGAAATAAGAGCAGTCACACGAATAGATATATGCACACCCATGTTCATTGCAGCACTGTTCACAGTAGCAAAAAGATGGAAACAACCTAGGTGCCCATTAACAGATGAATGTCTAAACAAATTATGCTACATACACACAATGGAATACTACACAACGATAAAGGACAATGATGAATCTGCGAAACATCTCACAACATGGATGAAACTGGAGGGCATTACGCTGAGTGAAATTAGTCGCAAAAGGACAAATATTGTATGAGACCACTACTATAAGAACTCAAGAAAAGCTTTAAACACAGAAGAAAACATTCTTTGATGGTTACGAGGGTGGGGAGGGAAGGACAGGGGAATTCACTAACCAGATAGTAGACAAGAATCATCTTAGGAGAAGAGAAGGACAACACACACTACAGGGGAAGTCAGCACAACTGGACCAAAGCAAAAGCTAAGAAGTTTCTTGAACACAACCAAACACTTTGAGGGGCGCCGTATCTGGGGCTGGGGACTGGGTACCATGGTTTTGGAAAACATGTAGGTCAACTGGCATCACAAAATTTATTAAGAAAATGTTACGCATCCCACTTTGGTGAGTGGCGTCTGGGGTCTTAAATGTTTGCGAGCAGCCATCTAAGATGCATCAATTAGTCCCAACTCACTTGGAGCAAAGGAGAATGAAGAACAGCAAAAGACACAAGAGACAAAAGGTCCACATAAACCAGAGACTCCATCAGCCTGAGACCAGAAGAACAAGATGGCGCCCGGCTACCATCAATGACCGCCCTGACAGGGAACACAACAGAGAGTCTTTGATGGAGCAGGAGAAAAGTGTGGAGCAGAACTCAAATTCACGTAAAAAGACCAGACTTAATGGTCTGACTGAGAGTGGAGGAACCCCCAAAGCCATAGCCCCTGGACGCTCTGTTAACTGAGAACTAAAACCATTCCCAAAGCCCACTCTTCAGACAAAAATTAGACTGGACTATAAAACATAAAATAATACTCGTGAACAATGTGCTTCTTAGTTCAATCAGATACACGAGACCAAATTGGCAGCTTCTGTCCAGCGGCAGGATGAGAAGGCAGGAAGGGACAGAAAGTGGTTGAACAGACACAAGAAACACGAGGTGGAAAGGGGGAGCATGCTGTCACATCATGAGGATTGCAACTAATGTCACATAACAATATGTGCATACATTTCTGTATGAGAAATTAACTTCAGCTGTAAACTTTCACCTAAAGCACAATAAAAAAGAAAAGAAAACCCTATGGAACACAGTTCTTCTCTGACACACATGGGGTTGCCATGAGTTGGAGGCAAGTCACAGCAAAAAAAAAAAAAAAAATCAACTATTTCTTACTAGTGTCACGTCACGAATTCTAGGATAATTTTACCAGTGTGATTTATTGAAATCAAATTACTTAATCACCACAGGAATGTCATTTTCATTTGTAGTGCACTTTTACATTTTAAAAGAAAAGTTAAATAGATCGAAGGTAGATTTCAAAATTACATTGTGCTTGGTCAGTTTATAAAACTTCCAGGTGAAGACAGCATCCTTCAATATGATGCTTTGGCATTGCTAGTGGCTTTCTCCTGTCTAAATGAAGCATTTAGCAATGCAACTTGGGGTGGAACAATTTGTTATTTTATGAGAAGACTGATTTCTGTGGGTAGCACACTTTAAAATAACACATGGTGCAGCTAAGCACCATGAATTCAGGGAATGTAACCTGGTAATTTATCAGATGCCTATGGATGGAAGCAACAAATTCTAATTTTGGTAGGCAACTGGTCTATGGCCTTTCCCTGCCCAGAGCAGCACTCTCTTTATCAAAGGCCACATGTTAAAATTACTTTCAAAACAGCATTCTTTAAACAAATGCAGTATTATTTCTCCTGTATCATAAAATATATTCTAATTATGGTATGAAATCAACATTTTCCACCAGAAAAGGACCTGGATTTGGACTCAGACGTCATCCTGATGATTTTGGCTAGGTCCCTGTACCAACAGGTACATCTCTAAAATGGGAAGAGTAAATGTGGTATACTCTTAAATTTGTTCATAGTAGACATAAAAGTGCCTTGTGCTATATAAAGCATAGAAAATAACTAAAACCTCCAAAAAATGAGGAAGTAAGAGCCAAAACAAGACTGGATAATGTGTACAGAGCATGAATGAGCATTCCCTTATCTATTCTTGCAATGGAAAGTTGAATGAAATTGTTGGCAATTTCCACCATAGACAGGAAATTAGCATTGACTCTGACTGTGTTTACCGATTGGGTGAGCTTAGAGAGTTCTTGACATAATGATGAAAGACATAGCAGTTGAAATCTTTCTCTTAGCTTTATCCCAAAGAAATGGGTATTGGTGATTTTCTTGGTAATTTCCTCAAAATCTCACATGGGCATTTTATATATGAAGAATGAGCACTATTATACAGGGCATTTTGCTTCACTTTTGCTTAAGATCTGAGAATGAATCACAGGTTTTACATAAATGAAACGTCAGAATAGTGAGGAATCAAATATAAAATTTTTGATAATAGTAAACTAGATTTTATCAAAATAATGATTTTTTCTGTCAGGCAAATTGATTGTGACTAAAATATCTTCACATATACATGTTAGCATTTGCATAAATATTTTTTCTTTCCATTCAATTACATATTCATTTATACTTGCGTCCATAAGCTCATTCTTATTCACCAACACTATATAGGGCATGTAGGATTGCTCAGCCTCGAATGTAAGTACAGGTAGGATTCCAAGACTGAGAAAGGGACTTGTAACTCACCTTCTATACAGAAATATATTATGAAATTTGTAGGTGTCATGAATATTGTAAATTTCATGGCATCATCGTCTACCTGTTGAGATTCTTCCTGATTTCATAAGAAATGTCTATAATGATTTGTTTTATGTAATATGGTTGATGGAGCTTTTACCCATTATATGTGTTTTCTATTGCTGCATAGCAAATTAATACATACTTAACAATTTAAAACAACACTCACGTTTTAGTGCACAGCTGTGTAGGTCAGAAGTCCAGCACAGTGTGGTTAGGTTTCCTGCTCAGGGTTTCACAAGGCTGAAATAAAGCACTGGGTGGGCTGAGTTCTCATCTAGAGGCTTTGGGAAAAAATCTGTTCCAAGTTTATTCTTATTAGAGCAAGTATTCAGTTTCTGTGGTTGTAGGACTTAGGGCCCTGGTTCCTTGCCTGCTGTCAGTGGAGGCTGCTCTCAGCTCCTCAAGGCTGCCCACATACCCTGCCACACAGCCCCCTCCATCTACAAGCCAGGATTGGCATGTTGAATCTTTCATGTGCCTCATACTTCTGACTCTCCCTTCTGTGACTAGCCAGAGAACATTCTCTGCTATTAAAGGGCACATGTGATTAGTTCAGACCCAACTGGGTAATCTTTTTATCTTAAGGTCAACTCATTTGGTGCTTAAATTACATCAGTTGTGTTCCATGTACTCAGCAGGTTGCATCCAAAGAGATCGCCCTTTTCACCCCCTATGATCGTGTTAACAAAGAAGCCCTCTGAAAGATCATAGGATTTAAATACACTCTAATGATGAAAAGGGACAAGTTCTGTAGTTGAGCCTCTCTGGTTCAGCCTAAAAATCAGCATAAGTTGTTACCAAAGTCCAACATCTGGCTTATTTTAAGTTCTCAACAAACATGGCTCCCTAAGCGCTTGGTGACATATTTGAGTCTTCTCTATTCCAAGGTAGAAATACTCTGGCTTAGCATATGGAGAAACCTAAACTGCAAGTTTTCTGAATTTTTATGTAATTTCATTGGCTAGTGTTTATAAATATCTGTCCTTAGAACTAGTGAGTAATATTTTATAATACAGATAGATCAATAACAACTAATTTCCCTTCAACTCATGGTCCTCTCTAGTTTAGGCCAAAAGTATTCATAAGAAGCAGTCATAAAGCATACTTTGAACATTCACATGTGAAATTCGAGGACCTGATGTTTGATATTTACATGTATTAACATTTAGTAATATCCTACTGCTTTCTAATTAGAGTCAGCTCCCAAGAGGTAGATCATAATTGCTCATTTTGTAGATGTGGCACTTCTGCATTAAGAAGTGATTAAAATATTTATAGTGCACAGCTTGTTCAGTTCACTTATATTATCAGATTAATTTACTTTGATTTGCCCAGCATCAATATTTTTACTTTTTTTTCTTCTAAAATGGCACTTGAAAGAAAATAACTTTTCTCCGTAGTAGTCTTAACACCTGGTTGTGCATTTGAAATAAATAAAATGATGATAAATTAATATAAAGCCTTTTCTATATTAACATAGTATAAATATATTTCCTATGTACAAGATATATAAAGGGGACTAATAGTAAAAATCATTCTGAATAGGACTCTCCTAAGGGATAAAATTTGAATTTGTAATTTGTTAGTGATACATAATTTTAAATTTTTTGTCTGTGTTAATGTTTATTTTCATGCAAAAAATATTTCTAATTACGATTAACAAAATTTATGAACTATATGATAGAGTTATTATCTTACCTTCTAATTATTTTATAAATATTATTCCTTTTTCTTTCAGGTATACCTAAATATATTTACCTTGGGGAATTTAATAATTCAAAGTGGAATCTATATGAATATTTTTATAGTTTTACTAAATTTGTTTCCATATTATACCCTGGAGTTATGAGTGCTAGATGCCATTGTTTAGGGAAATATTTTAATTATCAGATCTCTGAACAGTTTAATGAAAGTAGTCCCCAAAACCACACACGGGAAAGATCTATATTTGGAAACTGGCTTTCAAAAGGCTGCATTTCAGATTATCCGCGTTACGTGGTCAAAGGTCAGTAAGAGAAATAATTGTTACAGCATTGAGAATGCTCAACCAAGGCATCATCTATGGCTGAGTAAATTGGCTTTGAGCACCTCTGACTTAAGCCAAAATAAAGATGAAATGAGCATGAGAGTTACAATTAAGTGGCCAATAAACGAATCCTCTTAGTAATTATTATGAAATTCTACCCCTGAAAATCAAATCTGTCCACAATCAATTCTAATATCATCTTTGAAGTGTGTTAAAGAAATACAGACTTCAGTCTTAGGGCCATTAGAGGCAAGAGTTTGTATCTTCAAGCCTTTCTGCCCTATGGATAGGTACAAAGATGGAAGAACTGTCAGAACTTGGTATTTCTATTACTGTTAAACATTTGCTGCCTGCAGTGTCTGACAACTTGAAAGAAAAGAAAACAGAAGCTTGTCCAGTTAGACCCTAATATCTTCTAGATGACATTGTTGTAGTCCCTGAAGCAAAACAGAAAACAAGAATTAAGTTAGGAAAAGAGACATGCCAAAATATGAATGCACAAAATCTCTGTAGCCAGCAAAAGACCTCTGTGGTCAACTTTATTGATTTCACCTAGAGGCCAAATGTGCCTTGCTGTAACAAACTAACCAAAAGAATAATTTCCAAACAGAGAGGCAAAAAAAGGCTGAAAAAGATTGGGATGGGAACATCAGTACAGAAGCAGGTACATGGAGAGGGAAATCAGTAAAGACTTTCATCAACAACACATGCTTGAGTGTTGTGATGTAAGCTGAATGTGTTCACTTGTAATGTGCAATGTCTCTTTATGAAGATAATTAAATTAAACTAGAAAACAAAACCCATTACACTCTTTGGGTAGAAAGCTCTTGAGGCATTTCACCTGATAGAATTAGGCCCACTCATTATCAACGATAATCTTCCTTACTTAAAAGCAACTGATTAGGGACTTTAATCACATCTACAAAATACCTTCCCAGCAGCACCAAGCAGTGTCTTGATTGAATAACTGGAGACTATAGCCTAGCGAAAGGATCCCTTGTGGTGCAGTGGTTAAGTACTTGGCTACTAGTCAAAAAGTTCAAACCCACCAGCTACTCCACAGGAGAAAGATGTGGCAGTCTGCTTCCGTGAAGATTACAGCCTTGGAAACCCTATGGGGCAGTTCTACTCTGTCCTACAGGGTCACTATGAGTCGAAATCGACTCAACAGCAACCAGTTTAGTTTTGGTTCAGTATAGCCTAGCCAAGAGTCCCTGGGTGGTACAAACAGTTAATGTGCTCAGCTGCTAACCAAAAGGTGGAGGTTCATCTCCACCCAGAAGTGCCATGGAAGAAAAGCCTGACAATCTACTTCCAAAAAATCAGTCACTGTAAACCCTAAGAAGCACAGTTCTCCTGCACACAGTGGGTCACCATGAGTCAGAGTCAATAGCAATCGATGGTATAGCCTGGTCAAGTTGACACATAAAACTGGCTATCACAGCATAGTAAGAGCTGGGTAAAGGGAAAGAATATAGACAGGATACTCCAGAAAATAAATGTGACCCAAAAAACTGGTTAAATATCTCCTAATTCATAATATTGCAGAGGCATAGATGTGGCCCTATTGTCTGAAATAATAAATGCAATTATTTGAGTACTTAATTTTCATATTATGAAATAATGTGGGGCATAATATTCTATAAATTCTAATAAACCTTGGTAAAATAACCTTTTTAAGAAACTGGGCCCTGGAAACATCTCTGGTCTCCTAAAGAATAAATTTGTTATTTATAAATTAACGTATGATATCAACTATCTCTCACCGTCGATAATAACATAAAATATACTTTATTGAAAGAAGACACTGGTGTCTGCTAAACTCCAAGGGATTATTCTTGATATCCATGTGGAACCAAAGATCAAAGGAAAATTTTGAACTTCTAAAGGCAAGCATCACACAATAAGAAAACAAAATCTTTTTGGTAAGTTAAAATGATAAAGGTTTCCACTTGTAATGAGATGCTAGTAGAAACAACTCTTTAGATTTCTCCTGGGTCTTTACTTGCCAAAGACAGACATAATATTTTCTTATTATTAGCTCCTCAGCAGAAAGGAGACCGGATATCATGTTCTGTTCCATCTCGCAGAGCAGGGGCACGTTCTGAACCAGTAATTTACAGCACTAAAATGAAGGAAAGATGGCCTCAGAACCTCCAGTGATGCATAATTATTTCCCTGGAAGAGACGGGCTGTGAATACTTGTGTTGATTCGGCTTCAAGAGGCACTCTCTTGAGGAAACTGATTTAGGAAGAGGGAAATAACCGGAACAACTCTCTTGTCAAGCAGAGACGCCTCATTTCTCTACTGTGTCTTTTTGTGCTTCAAGAGCAGATTTTCATGCCCACCAAAAGGAGATACCACACAGCCCAGGACATGTTTTGACTTTCATCATCTCATTACATTTATTATTTTATTTTCATATCAAAATCTACATAGTTCGAATCACATCAGTTTTTTTAAATATAAAACTTTGACCTCTAGGTACATTCCACATGTATCCTAAGACATAATTTAAGTGCCGACCCATGTGCTGAGCTCTTTAAGAAAATTAGAGACGCCAGAACAGGTATTCTCAATGCAGTTGCATTATAGAATCTGCTGAGCACTTTGTAAGTAGGAAAACCTGGGTTGTATCACAAGCCATGGATTCCTTGGGTGTGGGGCCAGGGATGCGGTAATTGAGAAATTCTCCAGGTGTCTGCAGTGTGTAGTCAGTGTGGAGAAATCACTAGGCAGGAAGAAGCAGACAACAGCCTGAGAAATATGAATGTTCCTCTTTTAACTTTTGTAGTTGTTTTCAAAGGGATTAAGAGGAATTCTGATTACCTGTTGTTGATGCCAGTAGGCCCTGACTCAGGGCAACTCCATACACAACATGCCTTGTCCATGCACAAATGAACGAAATGCAGACCATTGTGATCCATAAGGTTTTCACTGGCTAATTTTCAGAAGTAGATCTCCAGGCCTTTCTTCCTAGTCTGTCTTAGTCTGGACTGCTGTGAGTACAGACTCTGGCTTAGGCCGACCTGCATCCTCTTGTTCCTGTGCTGCCCTTGCTAGTTAGCCTCATTCTCTCTCTGACCTAACAGGTTCACGCTCTCTGGATCCCACTCCGTTCTATTCTCTACTCAGCAGCCAGAGGGCTCTTTTAGAAATGTGAACTTGATCACAAACAACATCCTTCCGACTTCAAATTCTGCCATATTTCTTTATTGCTCTTGGGTCAATCACCAACATTTTTAACATGACCAACCACGTATTCCTGAAAGTTTGCAGACTGTCTAGCCTCACCTTTCCTCCTCACTGTGTAGTCCAGCCACATGGACCTTCTTTCCAGCTCTCAGTTGAGCCATACTCCTTCCTGTCCCAGGGCCTTCAATATGCTATCTTCCCACTCATAGTCCTTCTAGCTGTGTACAAACATTCTTCAGCTCTTTGATCATGTTCCTTCCTGAGGGAGCTCTTCCCTCACCCCCTATATTCTCATGACACGTTTCATAATTTATAGCTGCTTATTTATTTTGGTGACTAATAAAAGTACATTTCTCCTACCAGGTTTTAAGCCTCATGAGGACAGCAGAATGCTCCTTTTGATCTGTCTTACCCTCTGCACCTAGCACTCAGGTCGTAGATATGTTGAATGAATGAATATTATTCCTCGTTAGGATTACATGAGATAATGCATAAAAAGTGCATAGCAGCTCTGGAAACTCAAGAGCTACATCTAACACCGTTTCTTAAGCACAATGTGGTGTATTCTATATATGGCCTGTGAACAATTCTTAACAAATATGAAACGCTATAGAGAATGAATTGGTACAGCAATTCACAAAATATTCACGTTCTGAGCTACTGTAAAAAAAATTGCAGAGCTATTAGAAACCTTTCTTTGTAATGATACTTGCTAAAGGTTGTTGGAAAATCCTATAGAGATAAACACAAAGTAAGTCACAGGTTAAAGTGTTGTTGGGAGGCAGGTACTATATTGTCAAGAATGACAAGAGGACACAAGATGTACCACATTGAGTTTAAGCAATTGTGTTATCTGAACTGAGTTTCGTATACAGTAAAACCTGCGAAAGCAGGAACCTTCGTAAGGCGGAAACCTGTCACGGAAGAAAAATCAAATATTTTCCACTAAAACAAGCAATATAAAAGCGGTAAGACTGCACTCTGTCAAAGGCAGAAAACTGGCAAGACATGAATAAACATGGCAGTCCCATCAAGTTCAGGCTTTCACAGGTCGCCGTACTGACGGCTCGGGGGCATAGAGTTTCGATGTAGATATCTGTTTCCACTTCGGTTGGGTTGAAACTGGCAGGTTCTTTGCACAATTTAAGACTTAAACCAACCACCCTAAACAGTCAAACAACGTAAATGTTAATATTAGGGTTTTTTTTTTTTTTAAGCCTATCCTATACTGACAGTGTATTGGATAAAATGAAGAGTCATAACATCCACTTGGCCCCTTCTTCATTCTCCAAGGCCAGATAATTTCATGGTCCAAATATGTTTCCCTACATGGCCTTCACAGGTGATGGATGGGTTTGATGCAGATGACTCTACTGATCTATGGCTTGTCTTAGTCTTTGCTCACGTCCCACCTGAACTACTCGTTTGAAGAAGGCAAAGGATCAAGCATCATTCAAGCGGTCAAGATATGTACCATAGCAGTGCCTGAATTTTCTTATGATTTTTTTTTCTCTCTTGATTCTGTCATTTGAAACTGGGGTTTTATTCTCATCGACCTTTATCTTCCGAGTTTGCAGTTTTATTTTATTTTCCAAAGCGTCATTGTAGTTGGGTAGTAATGGCAGCTCTGACCACATTAGAAAGTTCAAAAAGTAAATTAGCATAGAGTTTTAGCCTTGTAGGTATTTTGATACATGTAAGCAGGCTTATGAAAAATGTTTTTGTTTTTAGAAATAACTACAGGGATATTTTTATTTAGGAGTAACGACTTATGCTTCACTCCTTCCTAAGGTTGCCATCTCAGAAGTAGTGCTTATTTTTTATTTCCTCTACGGCTTTTTCCTTGGATCTTTGTATTGTTTACAGATTGGATATAAAAGCCTTGTGCTTTCCAGCAAAGACAAAATAATCCACACAACTAAAAGAAATCCTCTTGTATGAGAGATACTTAGGTTGTGTTGTGCTGTGATGTGCTATGCCTGATATAATTTGTGAAGTCAACAACAGAAGACAGAACTGATTTGTGGTATGTCTATGAACCTCTAAAGGGATTGGCTAAAGATTGAAAAACAAACAAACAACAATAAAACAGTTGCCATCCAGTCAATTCCGACTCATGGCGACCCCATGTGTCAGAGTAGAGCTGTACTACAAAAGGTTTTCAAAGCTGTGACCTTTCAGCAATAGGTCTGAGTGCGTAACTGTTTGTGCCACCCAGGAACTCCAGCTACAATTTAGAAGGATGGATTATATAAATGGAAAATTCTAAAGTTGAAATGGAGTCCAATTTTTGCTGCAAAGATGACGGCTATGCCCGCCATGTGTACGACAAGACACTAAACAGTACTATAGGTAACACGCCTGCATTCATACCTTATATATATGACTTTGGTGTATCCTCTTTTTTCTATATTCCTCCTAGTAACTAAAGCCCCTGGGTAATTGCTAAAGTTGCCTCCTGTGTATCATTTGGAGGCAGCAAGCAAGACCTTTTCCATCAGTGCCTAGCCAGAGACCTGAGAAAACCTAAGGAAAATGTGAGCTGTTCTAGCATCACCTTCAGGTCAGCCCAGCCCCTGTGTTCTCAGTCATGATTGGTTGAATGAATGAATCAACTGATCTATCAGCTTTTGTTTAGGCAAAATTAATTGGTGAAGAATATAGGTTTTTTTTTTTTTTTTTTTTGGTTAGTTTCTAGAGGGAGATATTACATTGTAGAGACTGTTTTATTAAAGAAATTTTTATAAATCAATACTCAGTGAATCTCAAATACCTTATTCAATGTCAAGGTCTTTTCAAATAACAGTAATAAATGTACACATGTACACCCACACAAAATCACATGCACATAAAATTTGAGTTGTATGAAAGGTTAATTCTTGTGTTTACATTTCCTTTTATATTGGAACGTATTGTCTAATTGATTGTTGATATGTTTCAAAACAAAGCAACATTAAGGGCAAAAAAGACTACTTAAAAGGGTGCTCAGTGGCCGATTCTGGGCCAATTTCAGTAACAGTGATAGTAATGGATTATATTCAATAGATTAGAACAAGAATCCATGAGCTCATACTAATATAAATAAATTACTTAATAAAAAAATTAACGAGGGAGAAAAGAAAGCTCTTTCTTGTAGGAGAATTTCAACTAATAAATGTACAAGAAATAATAAAAATAGAAAAATCAACATTTGGCAACCTCCACAGTAATAATTGATTTAGACAAGAATCACCCATCGTCAGTTCCGGCAAAATGGCGCTCTAGGTAGAAGCACCACGCCGTCCCTCCACAGCAAACATCGGAAAAACTAAGCCGAACAGAGAATACAACAATCCTGAAACCCTAAAACATCAAATGAAGAGATAAAGAACTCAGCCAAGCACCAAATGGAGT
>NW_004444214.1:705949-728219 GCF_000243295.1 Trichechus manatus latirostris
GGTTGTTAACCAATGTCATAAAACAACATGTGTACTACTGTTTCATGAGAAACTATTTGTTCTGTAAGCCTTCACCTGAAGTACAATAAAATATAAAAAAAAAAAAGAATCACCCATCGGTCGATATTAAAATGAGTAGGATACTGTATGATGAGAAACAGGTTATCTACATGTTCCCAAAGTATCTCCCCACAAGATAGTTATTAATTATAAAGAGAAAAATAAGTTTACAATAGAGAAACCTGGCAAACAACACCAAAGTTAACATTATACTTATTAGACAACATCATGTGCCTCCCGATATGATAGACTGAGAGAGACACATTATGACTTCTGTGGTATTGTTGCCAAAAATGTATAACATGAATTTAAACATAAGGAAACATCAAACCAAACATCAAACAACAAACCAAATACAGAAGATTTCTACCAAATAACTGGCCAGTAATCTTCAAGACTCTCAAGGACTTAAAAAATACAGATTGAGAAATTGTTCCAGATTGAAGGACTCAAGAAGGCGTGAAAACTAAACGTCACATGTGATCCTGGTTTTGATCCTAGGCCAGAAAAAGAATATTAGTAATAATTGGCAAAATTTGATTAAGTTCTACAGATTAGTCATTTGCATTGTACCACATTATGGTTTTATGTTAATATTTGGTCTATACCAATGAAATTTATATGGTAATTCTTTGCAATATTTCTGCAATTTTATGTAAGTGTGAAATAATTTCAAAATATTGAATTAACTCCTAAAAGCTGTCTAAGAACAATGAGAAAGAGATGACCTATTAAAATTTAAGAAAAAAATTCCAGTTAAGGTTAAGGTATGGAAGATAAGACGGGTGGTGGGACTCTATTGAAAGAAAAGATGGCAACGGACACAGGCACTGTATTGATAAGTATACGTGCCAAGCACTACCTTGTACATTTCTGCTAAATCTATACGTTGTAGAAGTGGTGTGAAGACAGAGGTTTGGGTTGGCATGTTCAAAAATGTCAAAAGGGGCTCTTCAGAGTTAGGATGCTTGCTGTAAGCAAAAGGACAATGCAACAGGGGTGAGGTACCAAGTATTGATGGTAATGATGTACAAGGTTTTACCTTAACCTTGTCATATGACTTAAGGTTGGTTGTGCTCTTTACTGATCATGATATCCAGGGAACTCAGTCAATAGTTGGAAAAGTTTTACCTAACAGTATATGAAGATGAAACAAATGGTAACGGAAATCAACCTATTAAACTAAATAACTAACCAAAACCTTTCTTAAGTATAAGAATAACCAAATCAAGCAAAAAGAAAAAAAGTTGGTTGTCTTTATTTAAAGGAATGAGCAGACCAAGAATTGAAAATGATTTATATAACTAGCATTTAAAATTAACTAAAATAATCTAGACTCTATGCCCACCAAATTCTTAGTTTTTCTGCTGCAACAGACATAGCTTTTAATTCTAGGTTCATTGCATATTAGCCATGTAACCACAGAAATGTTTTAAATTCTCGAAGTGCCATATTTCCGCCTTTGCTTAATAGGGATAATAATAGTTGCTACTTTATAGATTTAAGTTTAATTGAGATAATTCATACAATTCACTTAGCAAAGAGTCTGACCTTGGTAACGACACAATAAATGTAATCTATTTCTTGTTTATTAATTGATTAAGTGATTACTTATACTTTTAAATCTCTAAATCATGACATTGAGTTAATAAGAATTATAGAGCTGGCAAAAACATAATAAGGTATCTACTAAAACTCTGCATTATCTTCAGTCAAGAAAGTTAATGTTTTAATATATTCCTAAAACAATCTCCAGATAAACTTATGTAATGTAAGTCAATACTGCATGATAATATTTTCTCACACACAAAGTAGACATCTAAAGGACTAAGACAGTGCCTGACACATAATAGTTTGTCAATAAATGGTAGCTTGACGATGAGGATGATAACGATGGCAATGATGAGAAATGGACATTAACAGAAACAGGACATATTTCCTCAATAATACTTACACATTAGTCTCATAGGTTAAGAAGGAAGTGTGAGAGTTATAGTCATTGTAGATGGGCAATACAGCACAAACTGGTAAAAAGAATTCAGCTCTAGGAGACAATTTTCACTGTGAAATATTTTCTTAGTAAAAGTCTTTAAAAAGGAATTATATTTTCAATTATTAATTGAAGTTTTAATGCAATTCTTTCTAGTGTCAGAGAATCCTCTCAATGTTTCCTCTAGCCTGACAGTTGGGGCACATATTCTTGATTCCCTACTGGGAACATTAGCTAGGAGCAATCTTTGCTCTAGAAGAAGTATTAACTAATTAGGAAGTCTCACATAAATATAGCACTGACATTAAAGAAATTGTCATCCTTTCTGCAGAAAAAACAAATGTGCCCCCCGATGCTTGGCCAGGAATCAGAATGCCCACCCTACGGCTCAGACTTCTATTATTCTAGCAACTCACACCACCTTAAATGGAGAGCAAGGCGCTTGCATTAAATTTCCAAAAGAGCATGTGTTTCAAAGTATATATTGATTTCTATTTTGAAAACGTAAAAATTTAAATAGTTGAGTTCAGTAGAACCATGCATCCTGTGTTGTTTGGTCTAAAGGAGGCTTCAATTTTCCTTCCATGTCACTCCATTCTAAAAACTGAAAATGTAATGCATTATACCACATTGCCCATATAAGAAGATGTTGTTGTGTTATTAGGTGTCATCGAGTCAGTTCCAACTCATAGCAACCCTATATACAACAGAACGAAACACTGCCCAGTCCTGCACCATCCTCACAATTGTTGTTATGCTTGAGCCCATTGTTGCAGCCACTGTTTCAATCCATCTTGTGGCGGGTCTTCCTCTTTTTCACTGACTCTCTACTTTACCAACCATGATGTCCTTCTCCAGAGACTGATCCCTCCTGATAACATGTCCAAAGTATCTGAGACATAGTCTCGCCATCCTGGCTTCTAAGGAGCATTCTGGCTGTACTTCTTCCAAGACAGATTTGTTTGTTCTTTTGGCAGTCCATGGTATATTTAATATTCTTCGCCAACACCATAACTCAAAGGCATCAGTTCTTCTTCGGTCTTCCTTACTCATTGTCCAGCTTTTGCATGCATATCAGGCAATTGAAAACACCATGGTTTGGGTCAGGCACACCTATAGGGTCACTATGAGTCAGAATCAACTCCACAGCAACGGGTTTGGTT
The DNA here is from genome assembly GCF_000243295.1 of Trichechus manatus latirostris. Lineage (NCBI taxonomy): Eukaryota > Metazoa > Chordata > Mammalia > Sirenia > Trichechidae > Trichechus > Trichechus manatus. The sequence goes on from NW_004444214.1 coordinate 709,163, forward strand.
TTATATAAGAAGACAATCAGTTTAAATTAAGTGTGTTGACATTATTTAGCTTTTTCAAAAGTATAAGGACTTAAATTAGATACTCCTAAAAGTTGGAAAAGATAAAACTGGAGTCTCTCAAATGGAAACCAAAGAAATCCATTTTAATTATATTCAGTTCATCATATACATCCATTTTACATACTTCTCATAAATAAAGAAGATAGAAGGGAAATAAATGCTGGGTCATGTTGGTCACAAAATATAAGCAACACATAACAGTCTCTAACTATATTTCTACACCTTCGATTCCCAATGCCTTAAGCCGCCACTAAGAATCATACTGCTCAGTACACATATCTGAATTTTTATCTGGACAATCTTTAACCCTGAAATAAGAGTTTAAAAGGTTAATTGAATGCTGAAAACATATGATTTTGAAGAGTTCGTCTACTTCCAATTACTTTAGAATTAAATTGTAAGAAACTAAAATATGATAAAAATCAGTTATTTTGCTTTCAATTTGCATTGTAGATAATGCAAATAACCAATTTTTTGTACATAGTTTTCACACACCATGTTCTGGTTTCTCATACTATTGTATTTTCTGTCATTTTAAAATGATAGCAATTAGTATGTTTGAAAGGAAATCCAAATACACTGAAAATTCTTAGATCTATAGTGTTGTCATTTCTGAAGAACAAATGTCAAAAAAAAATTCATAGGGCTATGGCAACAGTGGTGCTGTGGTTAAGTGCTCTGCTGTTAACCGAAAGGTTGGCAGTTCAAATCCTTCAGCTGCTCTGCAGGAGAAAGATATGGCAATCTTCTTCAGTAAAGATTACAACCTTGGAACCTGATCGGGCTGTTCTACTCTGTCATATAAGGTCGCTATGAGTCAGAATCAATTCAATAGCAACAAGTATGGCAATAATGAAGGAGTCCTAGTGGCAAAGGGGTTAAGCGCTCAGCTGTTAACTGAAAGGTCAGCAGTTCAAACTCACCACCTGCCCCGCTGGAGAAAGAAGTGGCAGTCTGTTTCCATAAAGATTACAGCCTTGGAAACTCTATAGGGCAGTTCTACTCTATCCTATAGGGTCGCTATGAATCAGAATCAACTCGATGGCAAAGAGGTTTTCGTGGTGCAGTGGTTAAGCATTCAGCTGATAACCAAAACATCGGTGGTTTGAACCCACCAGCAGCTCCGAGGAAGGAAAGACCTGGCAATCTGCCCCTGTAAAGGTTCGAAACCAAAATCCATTGCTGTCGAATCAATTCTGACTCATAGCGACACTGTAGGACAGAGTAGAACTTTCCCCTAGGGTTCCCAGGGAACAGCTGATGGATTCAAACTGACGACCTTTTGGTTAGCAGCTGAGCTCTTAACCACTGCACCACGAGGACAGCCTAGGAAACCCTATGGCACAGTTCTACTCTGTCCTATAGGGTCACTATGAATCAAAATTGACTCAAGAGCATCTAGCAATAACTAATTTATTACTCTACTACCAGATTCAGGGTTGTAGACAGTAGTTTGGAGGAACAATATAGCAGCAGAGTGTCTTACCACATTCACCCAGCAGAAGAAGATGAACAAGTCCTAGAGTTTCCTAACTCCCAACCTAGCAACAGAAGGCAGCCCAGTTATGCTTGTTCTTCAGGAGATTGAACAAGAGTTCCTGCCAACACTACCAGGAGAGCCCAAGACCACCAGCAAGAAGGATTGATAAGCAGTCAAGGGAAGTGCTCTCCTTCCCCACTGGTCTAAGACTCCCTTACCATGCCAAAAGACACCTGGAGGCCAAGAGGAACCAGCAAGGGGCATCCTGTCACAACAAGGGCTTGGTCAGGGAAGCCACTTTGTTCTTGTGGACATGAGACTCCCTTTCCCCACCTTGAGACACAGCTTGGCCAGGGGCACAGGCAAGGGGGATCCTGCCACAACAAGTGCCTGGCCTGGGAAGCCCTTTCCATACCCTGCAAGCAAGGGAGATCATACAACAAAAAGCAGCTGCCTGAGGAAGTATTCTTTGTCCCTGCGGACCGGAGACTCCCTTCTCCCACCTAGAGATAAAAAGAAGCCCACTCTGGATCAGCTCCTTCGGTCCCCACCTTATGCAGCACCAGCAGTGTCCAGTGGGATTCCCATTGCTACAAAACATGCCAAGCAGACCAAAATAGCACTGCAAAGACTCTCAGAATTAGATTGCCATTAGAACCACACCTGATAAAGGTAGGCCAAGACCTATGGTAAAAACCTCAAGAGGATGAATGCCAGGTAAAATTTAAAAATTCAATAGGATTCAGAGTATCCTGATATAATAGCCAAAATGTCCAGCACATAGTTGAAAATAACACATTATACTAAGAACTTGCAAAATCACAAATTGAATGAGAAAAGATAACGAACTGAAGTGAACATGAAGATGAATCAAATGTTGGAATTATCTGATAAGTATTATAAAGCAACCATCCTAAAAATAATTTAGCAAGTAATGACAAATTCTTTTGAAAAAATAGAAAATCTCAAAAAAGAAAACAAAGTTATAAAAAAAAAAAATGGGAAAGAATTGTCAACTGTGAATTCTGTATCTAGGGAAATGACCCCTCAAGAATGACGGAGCAAAAACAACACTGACAGATGGAGGGAAACTAAAAGAATTCATCACTAGTAGACCTACTTTAAAGAACAGCTAAAGGAAGCTCTTCAAACAGAAAGTAAATGATAAAAGAAAAACTTGGCATTTTGGAAAGGAAGAAAGAAAGATGGAAAAAGCAGAAAGATTGGTAAATACAATAAACTATCCATCTCATGAGTTTTCTAAATAAGTTGTGATCATTAAAATAAAAATTATAACAACATCTGACGTGAAGACTTAAAGTGGGAAAGATAAATGGACCTAAATGGAAATAAAGTTTCCACATTTCACTCAAAGTGGTAAAACGTTGATAACAGTTACACGCGTGTTGAAATACACATATATATTGTAATACTCAGAGCAACCACTAAAACGTATCACTTACAGGATATGCACAATTAGTCAAGTCTCAAGTTTTCAAAATCTCCATAAAATTGTAAGGCCTTAATTCCTTTCTTCATCTGCCTAAAATGTGTAGTTTCTTTATGGTCCAAATAAAACTTCCTTCCTTTCTAAAATCTTCTCTGGTTACCCCAATGTTTGAAGATAAATGAAATTCTATAGCATAAATTCTAAGCTGTCCCACTCACTTCAAAGATACAATATGATATTGTGAATTGATATCGATTCTTTTATATATGTCTTGTCTTCTCAACTAGTTTTGAAACCTATTAAAATTGTCAAAGTTCATTGTCATCTTTGTAAATCTTCTGCCCGTATCACGGTGCCAGACACAAACATAATCTATGTTCAATAAATGTTTGATAGCCAGTGAGTGAATGGATGTTAGCAGTTGAAATAAACTTAAATATCATCTAATGAAAACACTTCACATACCAGACATGAGGAAATTGAAGCCATAGAATCATTTATAAGACTCATAGAATTTAAAAGTATCAAAGTAAATAATGCACACTGTATAAAAGCTTAATAGTGGGATGGGATCTTAGCAGGATACAGAATGATCATCCAGTTACCCTTAACGTGGCCTTGCTATAAATCATGCCATCCTGAGGCTTAGAGAAGGTAGAAAAACTTGAATCATTAGATAAGCATTACACATCAAAATCTGAAAAGGAGAGACAAGTACAAATTATATAGCAGCCATCTCTTCTGTAACCGAGGCTAACAGAAACCCCATTACTTTTAAAATGCTTTATATCTAAAGAATGTTACAAAAACAAGAACACATTTCACATTTGAAAAGTATAGTGAGCTCTCCAATTTAGTTATAAATAAAATTAGAATTGTTTTGTCTGTTTTAATTCTAATTATTAAATAATACATTGCATTATTCTTCAAAAAGTACAGTATTAATATTATAGATGACTGTTATCAAAAGAAAGGTTTTTCCTCTACCACATAAACTGCGTACATGAATGATGAGATGTAAGAAATATAGGTGGAAACTTGATTTTAACCAAGTACCTATCACATTAAATTACTCAAGAAAGAGGCAATAAAAAGAAGGCTGAGGACATAGAAATATTCATTTACTTAAAAAAAAAGTGACCATCTGTATAAGTAGACAAGAGATTAACCAAAATATTTGCTGAAAGCAAAAGAAATCAGTGGCGCTCATGTCCAAGTCTTCTGAAGTTGGAGGGATATGGATTTCCACTTTACCTGTATTGAAGGAATGACCTTACCTATAAACAATGCAGCTCACACGGCTCGTGTTTCCCATTTCAGGATGTGTTAAAGAGGGACACAAATCGAAGTGAAACAAGAAAACCTCAGAATGGAAACATCTACCATTCGGCCTTTGGAAAAATAGATACATGGTAATCATGAGTTATATTTTGCATCACGTCTTCAGTTGAAATTAAGGGCAAAAATCATAATGCTCTCTGAAAAATGATAAATGGAAAATTGGGCCTGAGACGTGTGATTTTTAATATCGTTAACCAAAGGCACTCTTTCTACATTTTTCATGTGCTTCGATCTCCAAGTTATGCAGAAGAATCAATGTGTTAACATATAACCAGTGGAGGTAAAGAAAGACAACTCAAAGACTTCCTCCTTCACCTAACTACAGATATTTAAATAAAAGCCACCTGAAAGAGTCTTTGTAGAAGGCCGAATTTTATTATTGGAAATTACAAAGGGAATGACTAGCCTAAGAATTTGAGACATCTTTGTTACAATCTGACTTAAGCTAGAAATTTGCCATGTTTGTTGTTGGTACCTGCTGAAGGAGTCTGAGGTGGATGAATACCAGTTACTTCTCCATCTACCAGGTTATGGGGAATGTCACCCTCAGAAAAAACAGACATTTACTAAATAAATATTTATTAGCAATCGGGCACAAAAAATGGTCACACAGACTCTTCTGTTGTTGTTGTTGGCTGCCATAGAGTCTATTCCAATTCATAGCAACATTATGGGACAGAGCAGAACTGCCCAATAGGGTTTCCCAGGCTGTAATCTTTACATGAGCAGATTGCCAGGTCTTTTCTCCCACAGAGTGGCTGGGTGGGTTTGAACCACTGACTTCTCAGTTAACAACCCAGTCCTTAAACACTGCTCCATCAGTGCTCCATAGACTGTTACGTAAACTGGATAAAGCGTCAGGTTTTAACTGCTCTGTTCTTCAACAAGTTGCCGTCCAGTCAATTTCAACTCATAACGACCCTATAGGACAGAGTAGAACTGCCCCATAGGGTTTCCAAAGCTAAAAATCTTCATGAAAGTCGACTGCCACATCTTGTCCATGGAGCAGCTGGTGGGTTCAAACCGCTGACCTTTCAGTTAGGAGCCACATGCTTAGCCACTGTGCCACCAGGGCTTCTTGTTCTGTTCAACAGCTTGCATTGATCATTCATTTAAGGCCTTCAGAAAAATCCAGAGACGGGATTCTCTCATCCTAAGGGCTGGGATCAGGCAATCAGAATACTCTGGATTGATTAGCTGGATACTGGACCATTTAGGTATTTAGCTCCAGCATCCTTCCTACAGGTTGAAGGAGCAAGCCTCATTACCGTGAAAGATGATAATGCCTCTGAAGCATTTTTAGCCAACCCATTTAGAATTTTCTTATTGTCACCAATAAGAATCTATCTCTGAAATTCACTGGACTAAGTAATAGGTCATCGTTTTGAACAATAAAAGCCCATTTCTCATATTCAATATACTAATAACCAGTGGGGTCTCGTTGATGGAAATACACCGAATAGAAGTGCTCAGAGTGGCCACCTCTGCATTATGTGCTTCCTGATTAGAACCATTCCTAAACCCCGATTTCCTCATTAACACCTAGGTAGCAAACATAAAACTTCACACTGTAGATGCTGAAGCATTTTAAAGTAAAACTACAACCATCATAAAAGTATTTTTCTTATTCTTAAACTAACTTATAAATGTTATACAAAAATTTAAAAATAAAAACATAAAAAATTAAATATTGCAAAATTATAACTCTATCCTCTGGTACAACATGCCTTAAAGTATATCAACCCCGGAATTACATGTAATATCTAATGTACATACTACTAACATTTTGGCATTTTGGTCTTCAAAACACACACAGACACACACACACACACACACACATTTTGGTGTATATAAAACATACAAACACATACAAGAAATATAAAAAGTAACACTGAGTTACTATAGTCTTCACCATCCTAAGTGTATACAAAGGGAATCCTATCCATGTGCAAGGCTAAATTTCACTATCTTATGAACCTGTCCCTGTGGGACTTCAAGCCTCTTTTGGGGATTGTCCTCTGACTCCATGAGTTCTGAATCCCTACAAGTCTAACACATGACATGCATTTTCATTACCCTGCTCTTGTTGTTTTCTTATCATTTGACTTAGACTAATAACCTTATTTTTACCTATTTTCAAATCCCAGAATGTGTTTCTCACCATAGGGCCATTGTGGCCAAAGCCATGATCTCAGAGAATATGGATTAATGTACTCATTTATTCACTCATTCATTCATTAATTCAATAAATATTTATTCTACTTCTACCATGTTACAGACACCTTTCAACGACCTGAGTTCACAGCAGAGAAGAAAACACAGAAATACCTTTTATTTCATGGAGTATGCCTTCTACAGGTAGTCCCCAACTTATGATGTATTCGAGTTATGACAAACCTCACTTATGACCACCTAATTTTTTTTTTTGGTACGTCTTACCCTTAGTAATATGTACTACATATAGTGTTGCAGCGCATAATTTGCTGATGTTACCATTCTCATGCCAATCCCCAAAGACAAATAAAGATCAGATTTATAAAGATACTCATAATAAAAGGCAATAATAATGAAAACTAAAAAAAAAGAGGTATTTGACATATCAGAACTGACTTATGACGGAGTCATTATAATGGAACCCCATTGTCAGCTGGGGACTACCCATATTGAGATTGGTATTGGGAGGGGTTGACAATAAGGTAATTGAATAAAATACATATTATCTATTGGCCAGTCATCTTTAAGCCATATCATAAGCATCCTCACAGGAACAAGCCAAAGTTTGCAGCTATAAATTCATACTTAGGAAAAATGCTTTTCTCCACTGGAAACCTGGTCTACGGAGGTACAGCTGTGTATCTTTCAGATGATCACTGGTTTGGGAGGCCATTAGTAAAATTCCCTGGTAAACCTTAAGCCTTCTTCATATTCACCATATGCTTAATGTTTTATTTTCCCTCTTTCATCAAAAAAAAAAAAATTCAGCTTCTTTTTCCCCCCTTGGTACTGTTGACAAATTAGAATTGTCAACTCTTATTCTTGGTAACTGTAACGACAAGATTTTTGTGCACCTTTTGAAAGAAGAAAAAAAAATTCCTTACTGCGATAAATGAGCATATAATGCTTAGAAAGTTGAAGTGAGAAATCTCTTTTCAAACCTTATGCTTGCTGTTTAATATTGGTTCTAAAGTGCATGCATTCATCCATTAATTTATTCCAGGCATTCCTCCTGTTGCTAGAGATAATGCAGCTAACAGAAGAGACAACATCCTTTCCTAGTGGAGAGAAGAAAATGCCGTGGACTGTCTCCATGAGCATCTGACTGGGTCTCACAACAGGCACCGATTTATGCCTAAAAATAGATGCAGAAAGACATCTAATCGTGTGTTTTATTTCTGGCTCTCACAGAGTTAAGATGAACTGCCCTGTTGGACAAGGAGCCCTGGTGGTACAGTGGTTAAGTGCTCGGCTGCTAACCAAAAGGTCAGCGGTTTGAACCCACCAGCCGCTCGATGGGCAAGATGTGGCAGTCTGCTTCCATAAAGATTACAGCATCGGAAACTCAATGAGGCAGTTCTACTCTGTCCTATAGGGTCACTATGAGTCGGAATCACTGGACGGCAAAGGTTTGTTGTGGGTTTTGGCCCTTTTGGACTGTGACCAAGCTCACTTTAAGGCTGGAGTATTGATAGCCTCCTGGTGCCCACTGGTCTGGAATAATAAACGAGAGGACATAAAAGGAATCAAATAGTACAATAACAAACGTGAATTAGGAGATATGTTGACAGTTAGGAGCCCTGGTGGTTAAAAGCTTGGCTGCTAATCAAAAGGTCATCGGTTCGAATTCACCAGTCACTTCTTGGAAACCCTATGGGGCGGTTCTGCTCTGTCCTATAGGGTGGCCATTAATCGGAATCACCTCAGTGGCAACAAATTTGGTTTGGTTTTTTGGTAGACTCTTATAGTGTGTGAGAAGGAGCCCTGGTGGCACAGTGGTTAAGCACTCAGCCGCTAACTGAAAGGTTGGAGGTTTAAGTCCACCAGTCGCTCTGAGCTATGAGTCAGAATCAACTAGACTGCAATGGGGTTTTTGGTTTATAACATGTGAATGAGAATACTCGTCCTTTTATGAGTCTATGAAGTGCTTAAAAAGTTAATCATATACTTTGCTACAAAGTACAACTTAACAAAGTAGATATTTTCCAATCCATTTTCTCTGATGGAATAAAAAAAATTAGAAATATATAATATAAAGTTGATCAAGTACATTAACTATTTTGATATTTAGAAGCTTTACTCCTAAATTACTCAGGATCAAAGAGGAAATAAAAATTGATATGGCGAGAGCTTGCTCAGAAGGAAATACACGGCTGCAAATGACTCCAATAGCAGCTAACAACAACATAATTTCTTTCAATTACTTCCTTTTCCTTTTCTTAAATTCTTTTTATGTTATTTTCCCATTCTGCCAGGTTATTTTTTGTAGTCCTTTGTTGCTTATTATTTTATTCCACCTTTTATTTCTCTAAAGATTTCATATATGGATGATGTTCTTTCTCCCTTTAATATCTGCTGTCCTTGGGAGATTAAACTGCAAGGTTTAAAGTTTATTGTTTTTGTTGACCCTCACCTGGGGTACCTTGATTCCTTGTGCTTTAGGTGATTTGTGGCTGTTAACTCATGTTTGGTTGAATTGGTCCTTAGAAATTTGTGGAACAAAATTGGAGCTGTTTTCCTCCAGGGAAAAAAGGTGTGTTTGCTTCTGCTTGGTTCCGGGGTATCTATTGATCTGACATTATATTAACAGCCTTTTGAATACTGGGTGAATACTGGGGTCACAGAGAAACTAACCCTACTTCGCACTGAGCCTCAAGTTTAATATTTTAAATGCAGTGCTGAAACTGATATACGCCTCAAAGACAATCTTGACTTTCCTAAAAAACCAAACCGGTTGCCATTGCGTCAATTCTGACTTATAGTGACCCCATAGCGCAGATTAGAACTACCCTATAGAGTTTCCAAAGCTGTAACCTTTACGGAAGCAGACTTCCATGTCATTCTTCTGCAGAGCGGCTGGTGGGTTCAAACCACTGACCCTTCGGTTAGCACCCGAGTGCTTAACCACTGTGCCACCTTGACTTTAGCATTTATTACCATCTCTTCATTCTCTTATAGTTCCCTTTTGTTGTTGTTGTTTCTTTTATTTATTACTAATTTTTTTTTTTTTTTTGCCCTGGGACATTTTCTTCTTTTTGAGCCTGGATATGCTATAAACAGTATGTTTTTGCTGTTTGTCAGAGACTTAATTATATTGTAGTAGGAGTGTCCTTCAGAATATCTAGTGGGTTATACTGCTGGAGCAGAAGAGTTACAGTTTCTTGAAAGCTTAGATGATGTACATGCAGTCTAACTTCAACCAACACTGTCTGATGTGGGGTGCTGTTCACAGCACAGTCCCAGGTCCTCTCATTTATTCCAGAAGCATTGTAGTGATTCTTAAATCTTTTTTGGTCATAGGTCATTCAGAGACTCTCATAACAGTTAGTGATTTATCTCCAGAAAAATGTGCATATGCATAATATGATCAATATTTTGCATAAAATTTCACAGAGGTTGCAGACTACCTGAAGCCCACCCATGTACCCTTTATGAATCTAGGTTAAGACACTCTGGGTGGAACAACTAATAAAGTTTATAAAATCATCAGAAATGATGAAATTATGAGAAAATGTAGAGTCAGTGCACAGGAGGAAATAATAAATCTGTTAACCCCAACTTCATCAATGCCTCTTCAGAATTCAGGGTGCAACAGAGTTCAGCAACAATTTTGATTCTACACATATTAAATAATATGGTTAAATTGACTTTTCTATTTATGATAATGAATTCAAGAAACAGCAGTTTTACCCCTTGTGTGTTAGACAACTAAGAGTTAAAATCATTTGTGTGTCAGGACAGATCTTAATACTGGAATTCAAAGCTGTAATCTTGGCCCTTAAGAGATGGACTTGAGGAGTAAATCAGGGAGTAAAAAAAAAAAAGCTACGATACTTTGCTTGATTTCCTAATGGGATAGACTTCCATTTGGCCAAAACCATAGTGCTATCATCAGGAGGATGACAAATATTTCCTCCCTGTCATGGATTGAATTGTGTCCCCAAAAAAATATGTCAACTCGGTTAGGCCATGATTTCCAGTATTGTGTGGTTGTCCTCCATTTTGTGAGTGATGCAAATTTCCTATGCGTTGTAAATCCTAATCTCTGTCTGCAGTTAATGAGGCAAGATTAGATTATGTTAAAAAGGATTAGGGTGGGATGTAACACTTACTCAGGTCACACCCCTGATCCAATGTAAAGGGAGTTTCCCTCAGATGTGGCCTGCATTACTTGTTATCTTCAAGAGATAAAAGGAAAAGGAAGTGAGCAGAGAGTTGGTGTCATGAATTGAATTATGTTCCCCAAAAAATGTGTGTATCAATTTGGCTGGGCCATGATTCAGAGTACTGTATGATTGCCTACCATTTTATCATCTGATGTGATTTCCCTATGTGTTGTAAAAGCTATCACTATAATGTAATAAGATGGATAAGCGGCAGTTATATTGATGAGGTCTACAAGATTAGATAGTATCTTAAGCCAATCTCTTTTGAGATATAAAAGAGAGAAGCCAACAGAGAGACATGGGAACCTCATACTACCAAGAAAGCAGTGCCAGGAGCAGAGCGTGTCCTTTGGACCCAGGGCCCCTGAGTGGAGAAGCTCCTCGTCTGGGGGAACATGGATGAGAAGGCCAACAGAGAAAGAAAGCCTTTCCCTGGAGCTGATGCCCTGAATTTGGATTTTAGCCTACTTTACTGTGAGGAAATAAACTTCTCTTTGCTAAAGCCATTCACTTGTGGTATTTCTATTATAGCAGCACTAGATGACTAAGACAGTTGGGGACCTAATACCAGCAAGAAAGCAGCGCTGGAAGCACAGTGAGTCCTTTGGATCTGGGGTCCCTGCACCTGAGAAGCTCCTAGACCAAGGGAAGATTGATAACAAGGACCTTCCTCCAGAGCTGGCAGAGAGCCTTCCTCTGGAGCTGACGCCCTGAACTTGGACTTCAAGCCTACAAGACTGTGAGAAAATAAACTTCTGTTTGTTGAACCCATCCACTTGTGGTATTTCTGTTACAGCAGCACTAGATAACTAAGACATTCTCCAAGGGCTTCTGTAATGGAGACAGCAGGAAATAGATCGATGTATGACAGAATTGTTGTTGTTGTTTTGTGCCTTGGAGTCAAGTATGACAGAATAGGTAGCAGAAATACTGAGGCAGCCCTCAGTTATGTGTGGCCGGGAGGCCCAGGTATGAGAGTAGTTAAATGAGGAGAGGAAAGGTAGGGTGGATGCCAGGAGACATGTGAGAGCATCGAAAGGGCTCCCATAGGATACGAGCACCATCATCAGCTCAGACATGGAAACTACTGGCACAAAAGAATATCAATTTCAAGTACAGTCAGAGGGCTGTTGTAAGGAATCTGTAATTACTAATAAAGCACTGTAGCTTGTGAGTGATGTCTTGTTTATAAAAATTAGAGTGAATTCAAGATGGTCTCTAAAATAGCATTACCCCTTGTTATGGATTGAATTGTGTCCCCCAAAAAATATGTTGTAAATCCTAATCTCTATGCCTGTGGTTAGCGAGCCCTGGTGGCGCAATGGTTAAGAGATAGGGCTGCTAACCAAAAGATAACCAAAAGCTGCCCCTTGGAAATACCATGGGTCACTATGAGTCAGAAACGACTTGATGGCAAGGAGGAGTATGCCTGTGGTTATAATCCCATTTGTTATGTTAATGAGACCGGGATAATGTAGGGTATATCTTGAGTCAATCTCTTTTGAGATATAAAAGAGATTAAAGCAAACTAACCAAGAGAGACGGGGGAAGAGAGATGCCAAGCACATGAAGATTGCCCAGGAGCAGAAGCTCAAAAGAGACAAGGACTTTCCTCCAGAGGCCACAGAGAGAGAAAGCCTTCTCCTAGAGCCAGCACCCTGAATTCAGACTTCTAGCCTCCTAAACTGTGAGTAAATACATTTCTTTTTGTTAAAGCCATCCACTTGTGGTATTTCTGTTACAGCAGCACTAGATGACTAAGATACCCCGTACTCACTTGTTTTCCAATATTCCTTTCTTAAATTGGCAAGTATTTCAAAACAAAACCTAAAACATATTTAATAATGCTAAAGGTCCTATCACCAAATGGTTAAGTACATGAGCCTCTGGAGTTGGAATCGTCATTGTTGTGTGCCATCAAATCGATTCCAACTCATAGCAACCCAATATGACAGAGTAGAACTGCCCCATAGGGTTTCTAGGCTATAATGTATACTGGAGCAGATCACCAGGTCTTTTCTCCCAAGGAGCTGCTGGGTAGATTTGAACCACCAGCCTTTCAGTTAGCAGTCCAACACTTGACCACTGTGCCACCAACGCTCCTTGGAGTTGGAATACTGGAGTTCAAACCCTGGCCCCTGTTGGGGAAATATAAGTAAAAACAAAATCTACTCCCAACCTAGAAACCCTCTCCACAAAAAATAAAAGAGAAAGAAAAGTTTTATTATTAAATAAGCATTAAACCTATTAACCTGACTGCACTAGGCCCAAGACGGCGTCACTTATGCTAAGCTCCACATCAGCAAACCGAAACCTAGCTCGTTCCTATTTCTGTAAGTGCCTAATCTTCCCAGGAACTGAAACCTAAGGCAATCAATTGACTCTCCCAGCAATGAAAAACTAAGATAGTCAATCAGGGCTTGCCTACTCAGTTTAACCTGCTTCAAATTTCCCCTTGATCCCAGATAAGGAAAGAAAATGTGCTCCAGCCAATCCAAAATTTGCCCAGTATAGCTTCCCTGCTCCTGTGTGTCTGTGCCCATAAAACTCTTCCACTTTGTACTGTTCTTCACAGCTCTTGTCTGACTTCCAAACCAGGCATGCCCCGCCAAGTTATGAATTACAAATAAAGTGTATGAGTTCATATACAAATTTAATCTTGTGGAAATCTTATTTTTAACAAACCAGAATACGATGCACCACATTCTGGTTTGTTAAAAATAATCTACTAAATAAATTACAAAGACAGAAAGGAACCTGGCCCTTCATATAGCTGAGTGGGTACAACCCATTACACTCATGTTTTCAAGATAAAATTGCTGATTTTCTAGTATCTTTATGACTGTAGACAGATTTGCAATGTGGGTTCCTGGCCACCTGAAGTTACACTAATCTCCTTCTAGGAAATGGGGAGGCAGGGGAGAATGACCTGAAGTTACACTTTAAAGAGGTGGGTGCTTGGTCCTTTGGTTAACCCCTTAGACTTACACCATTTTCAAAGAGACAGAGCAAGAATTTACAATTACAAGTTACCTAAAGGAGCAGCGGGGAGCCTCTTCCCTCATTTTAAACAAGGTGAATTAAAATCTCTTACTTCCAGTTTGCGTTTGTCCTGACATCCACCCCCTACTTAGTAGCTGCTTTACTCTAACAGATCATTATTAATTTATCAGTGCTTCCGTCTGCTTATCAAGAGAATAGTGATAATGATGGGAATTAGCTAAAGGTTTCTGTGAAAATTGAGAATAATAAGTATGTGAAGCACTTAAAGTATCTGGTTTGTAGAAGGCATTCAATTAATGTATCCTATTATTGTTTTTATTATTATCATTATCAGTATTGATTTTACCCAGGAAAGTTGAGTAACTCTTACAGATGTACTGTAAATGTTTATAATAGTGAGGAATGGAGTTTTTAATTCTTCTGGAATCCAGATTTCTGGATCCCCTGGAAGGTGACCACCCAAGCTATCGCTGAGATGACTTTGAACCTTGAGCCTTGAGAAAATTGGTCTGCTAAAAGTCAAACAACAGCCCAGCTTAACTAGTAAAGAATATTTGACCCCGGACATTATGCTCTTTTAAGGAATTATCTATGTGCAGTTTTGACAACAAATACTTCAAAGGTCAGACTAGAACTATGTTTCAGGATAAATCAGTAATTATTTTAATTGTTCTTCAAGACAATGCTGTATGGAATCCTGCATGACCACAAATTTTTTTATCAGTTCTATTCCAGCCCTTTTTCCATGGCAATGTATAATTACTAGCAAAAAGATGGAATATAAAAATCTGTGAAAGATCATTCTTCTTTGGAATATTTTTGACTCTCTAGTCAGAAATTCTGCTCCAATTTGCAAATTGTATATTAAATAAACTTCGATCAATTTCTATTATTGGCTTTATGTTATTTTTGTTTTAACAACAGTTATGAATCATTTCAGGGGTCTACCCAGCCTCCATGGTGGGGGCTTCATCAGAATCTGGGTGTATCACAGGTATGTCATCAGCTACATGAGTGACATGGCAGGAGAGAAAAAAGGAGATGATCTCTCTCCTAGATGATTAGGAGGATTGAAACCTGCAGGTGCTCAAATGCATCTGTGGGTAATGTAGAACCCAGCTGAGGCAGGGGCACGGAGGGAAACTGAGTTCAGCTTAGGGCTATGAATGGCACAAATGTGGTCAGAGCTTAAACAAGGTGGTAAAACTGCAGCAGAATCTGTGGGTAGCAGATGTCATGTGAGCCACCTTCTATTTAAATTTTTTTTTATTCTAATAATCAATCAGTGGTCATTAAGGGTAATTATATAAAAACTACAGTTATGAATGTAATCATGAGAAATTACTGGAAATTTTTATGTAACACTCATAGTTCATTCAACTTACACTGAATTTTCATGCAATGTATAGCCTCCATCATATTTTCTTAACATTATACCAAAACTAAAACCAAACCCATTGCCATCGAGTCAATTTCAACTCATAGTGACCCTATAGGACAGGGTCCAACTGCCCCACAGGATTTCCAAGGAGTGACTGGTGGATTTGAACTGCCAACCTTTTGGTTAGCAGCCAAGCTCTTAACCACTGTGTCACCAGGGCTCCCTTAACATTATAGGTGACCAAAAAAAAAAAGAAAGAAAAGCAGGGTTGGGTGTTGCCAGTGTTGATAACCCTCTCAACACACCTGACTTAAAGAGCTACCTATACTCTATTATAATAAATAGTTGTGTGAAAATACCTTCTGTGTTTTCTTTAACCCTTTCAGGACCAGCGGTATGTACAGCTACCACTTAATTTTTGTATCTCTGGGGTTCCTTGGGAAGCTCCTGTCCCACTGACAGTACATGCTGCCAGCAGGCAGGGCCCTGTATAACAATTTGAAATGGAAAAAATAGGCACGGGCTGCAAATTACTGTTTTTGCAGGGTTTTGTATGAGGTAGTGCTGAATCATTGTATTTTTGGTAGGAAAAACATGAATTCTGAAATTTTTTATTTGGTATACATATGTAACTCTGGACTCTGGGGGTTGAATTTGTATTCACAAGAGGTATACATATTACCTCTGGACTCTGAGAGTACAATTTGCGGAATGAGGCATAAAACAAAAATCATATCACCTACCAAAAATTCAGACACACTAAATGATTCAGCATGTCCTCCATTACTGAAAACATGAATTATCAACAAAAAATAAAAAGCAAAAAATAATTGGGTCATGATCAGCTATAAAACTGATAGGTGAGCGATACTTTCACTGCAGAAAACAAACAAAACCCTTTAGTTAATACTGTAGCCAGTTGAAACATTCCTCTCTTATATATAGCTAAAAACAGGTAGCCATACAAGAGCCTCAAGAGCATGGGATGTGGACTTGTGGAAAAACTATTTTGAGAAGATCCAGACTCACATTTGAGTGATCCAAGTTATTTTTAAAGAAAGTTTGGCAACTTGTCTGCCTTATGAAAATAGGAGAGCAAGTAACATTCTCTGCACAGTGGGAAGTTCCTCTGCCTTTCATATTTCTAATTCCAGGCAGCATGTTGTCTGCTCCAAAGAGCAAGAAAACAAATGCCAAGCTTTAATCAGAGTGGTATTGGCTGTGTGGGGACTTTCAGATCATTTGCCCATTCCTAACAATGTCATGCAGATTTCCATCAGAATATCAATGTCTGTACCTTTGCCCTTGCTGGGAAGAGGAGGTTGCAAACACTGAGATGAGCAGCAATTCTGGGTTAGGCTAACGTTCTTCTCCCATGTTGGGGAAAAAAAGAGAGGTAACAATTTCACTCTCATTTAATTCTATAATGAAACTATGAATTAGAATCCCTGTAGTGTAGCGCTAACCCTTCTCAAGAGTCAAGCCCCCACCCCCACTTTTAACTGTATCTTAGTAACATCGATGGCCCCAGGCTATCTGAGGAATTGCAAAAAGTCTATTAACAAGAGAAATAGTTTACACCGTTTTGAACCTTAAGAAGCTGCCTTTTAACAAGGATCTTTTTTTTTTTTGAAGATGCTCAAGCACTAATTATCTTTAACCACAAGACATTTGATCATTTTACTCTATTCTTCTTTGTGAATTGGAAAGAGTTATTCTCACTGGTTTATATTAAAGCTTGAAATCTCTAGTTCTCTACAGCATTTAAGTTTGAATTTTAATACTAAGGATTTTTTTTTTAAGCTATTAAGTCTCCTAAGACTTTGTATTTCTTGTCTCCCAGTACAATAATTAGCATCCCCAGTGGAATGGAATTTAAACATTTTTTTTAACTGTTGTCACTATAAGAGAAATATATATATATATATATACACATATATATTTCAGGTCAATACACCCATTTCATGTACTAGAACTTCCATCAGACCAAGGGATGAGTCACCATGCATCAGAGTCGACTGGAGGGCAGATTCTACCCCAGAGCTTCCAGAAATGAATTTAGCCTTGCCAACACCTTGATTTCAGTCTTGTGAGATCAGGACCACAGGTACCAGCTGAACCATACAGACTTCTGACTCATGGAAACAAAGATATAATAAATGAGTGATTTCAAGCCGCTAAGTTTTTAGCAACTTTTTGTGGCAGCAATAGAACACGAATATAGTGTTTTTCCGTATCTTCTTCTATCACATTTTATGAATATAGTCACATTATCCAAAATGAACTGTGTTTTCAAACATATTTTACATGACAGAAACATTTCTCAAAGTTTCTACAGTTTTCTCTCATTTCTATTGACCTGTAAAATAATTGCACAGATTTGCCTAAGGATAAAATGGTATTCAAAGTTATTTAAAATCAGATATGTATGTTTACTTTTAACATCTTCTTTTCTCTTGGTTCTTGAGTGATACATGATTTTATCCTTTTGTATTATACTGAAACTTAAAATTTTAAATAAAGAAACTGATAAAATGTCGAATTCTTTTTATACTTTCTGTTGTAATGCAAAGATATTCATCTTTATTCTTTCAGAGAAGATGCAGCAAAGAAAAAAGGACAGCAGGCCCCAGGAGCAATGTAATAGTGCATAAGGAAGCTATAATGTCACATATTCACAGGAAAGTGAGCACCCCCACCCACACCACATACCAGGGTAGGGGCCCAAGCCGGTCCATTTAGACTTGAAGGAAGAAAAGGACTCAAAAATACTGGTTTGGAAGACTTTGGACATCTTAAGTTGTTGGAGGTTGGATTTACACTGATATTTTATTTAGCATTTTATGAGAACAAGTTTATCTTACGAGCCATTACCTTATAAATAAAATTACGTAACATAAGAGTTACAAAATAGCTATAGTCCAATGTGGTTGTCAATTTTTTAAATTTTAAAATGCAACAATATACCACTTAGAATCATCATCATCGTCATCATCATCACAAAACTCTAATTTCTACCTCACACAAAATCCTAGTGATTAAGCCTCATTAATACATCATCAAATTTAAAATTTATAAAGAAATAGTTAAGACCTTTATACCTGGCTACAGTATAATTATGTGAACACATTTCTCTCAAAAAACTGGGAAAAATATTATATATTTTGCTACTTCACTTTAGAGCATTCTTTTACTCCCCTGACTCCCCTTCCACTTTCTGAAACCAAGTCTGTCCTTCAGGGCCCAGGTACTCCTCACAGCCTCCTTGAAGTCTCTCCTAATTTAATGACTGATCTATCCCTCCCCACCAATTTATGCCCATACTCCACCCTAAAGGAGGGGGAATATAACTCTCCACTCCTGAAGTGTGAGCTACACATACTGCTTTCCAAAAAGTACAATACAGAGAGTGGGTGGAAATCGCAACTTCACAGTGGCAAAACCTGACAAACACTACCTCAGCCAGATGACCAAGATAAACATCAACAGTGATAAACCACGCTGATAGTGTGCACCCTTGATACGATGTGATAAAATGTCACTTCACCTCTGTGGTCTTCCTCCCCAGAATCCATAACCCCAGCCCGTGGTGGTGGTTGTTTAGCTGCCGTTGAGTCGACCCCCAATTCGCGGCAACCCTATGTGTGTCAGAGTAGAACTGCGCTCCACAGAGTTTTCAACGGCTAATTTTACAGAAATAGACTGCCAGGCTTTCTTCTGAGTAATCTCAGTCTAATTAAGGGGAAACCATCGTATAAATTCCAATAAAGGGGAAACCTATAGAATACCTGACCAGTACTCCTCAAAACTGTCAAGATCATCAAAAACAAGGAAATTCTGTAAAACTGTCACAGCCTAGAGGAACCCAAGCAGTCTGGAACAGAAAAATAGGTAAAGCTAAGGAAATCTGAATAAAAATATAGACTTTAATTAATAATAATACATCAAAATTGGCTCATTAA
>NW_004444214.1:728665-730486 GCF_000243295.1 Trichechus manatus latirostris
AGTTTAAATATATGAAGGTTAGTATTTATTGTCCATATTCATTTTAATTTGAGCATATATTCGTGTGAAAGTTTTTATCATCCATATATTGCATAGATGAGTAAAAAGTTTTCCCGAAGGAAGGAAGTTCTTAACTCTTCTTCAGTATTATCAAAAGATGTTTGCCACTCATAATTAACATATACATCTTTGGATTCTGCACAAGAGCTATTGAGTAAGTATGGTTCCAAATTTCTACTCATTTGCAATTAATTTTTCTCAATTCTCTCATTTAAGTAGCCATGCTTGTGTTAAAATGTGTAGATGCGGATTTTTCAATATAGAAAATGGAAATATCTGCTGATTAAAAAACATCAAGTGGTAAACCCATCTTTCAGGAAAAAATGTAATTATATTGCTTAGGTAGAAAACATTCCCTATTTATTATTTTCCTTTGCTTAAAAATATCTTCATATACTAGTCGTTTTTTATTCAGCAATTTCAATTTTCTTTCTTGATGACATCATTAAATTTATTCTATTTAACTTTATATCCTAGTTGTCTCAAACTAATAATCAGAATACATAAAACAGAAAATGAAAATAGGTATGGCGTGTGTGTGCATAATTTTTTAATTCAAGATTTCCTGTGTGCAGTCTTACAATATATTTAAAGGGAGAGGAATGCTGTCAAGAGGCCTCAGAAATAAATGCGCTGCTATCTGTTAAGTACACCAGATAATTAAGAAATGTTATTACAAAATAACCTCCTCTGTTTTTCACTTTCTGACAGGCAGCCAATCATGTATAAATTACAGTGATTTAGTCATCATAACCTCAAGGCACCCCTGAAAAACAAATATCTAACAATATTCAAAAGAAAAAACAATTTCAAGAAAATGTATGTATAAACACCTTATAATAAAAAAAAATTAGAGAAGAAATAAATGGGCTGAAAATTGGAAGTGATACAAGCAAAGTGTTGTTAACCCAGTCCTGATCCTGTGCTCTTAAATTTCTCCTTCCAGTGAAATCTACCCTGAGGAGGTGTTTGCATATTGCAGAGCCAGGGCAGGAGGCCAAGCAATGGGGACAGTGAAGGGTAGAGGGAGGTGCTGAAGGGGGAGCACCCCAGTGAGAGGTGGTGGAGGCAGAGGTGACAACTGAGAGGAAGCTGTCAACACCTTTGGATTTAGAACAAGTCTCTTATTCAGTAAGACAACAGTCAGCCCTCAAAACTCAATTTGAAGCAAAACTGTGATTCAATCCACATACACCTTTATGAGCTAAAAAAACACATGGATCCAGGAAGTCAAGGTGAAGCCACATCAGGCACGCATGGGAAATAGAAAAGACTCGGACACTGGGAAACAAGCAAAAATAAATCAGGACATTCACAGGACCTGATGGCACAGCGATACAGAGGGAGAATTGACACAGGAATCCACTTGTGTTCCAGATAGAAAGCTACTCCAGGTTTCCTGCCCAAGTTGGTGTCCTCTGATCATCCTTGAGCAATTGGGTCTTAGAGGGTGTTATGGATTGAATGATGTTTCCCCAAAAGATATGCTGAAGTCCTAATCCCCGGTATCAGTGAACATGACCTTGTTTGGAAATAGGGTTTTTGAAGCTGTTATTAATTAGGTTAATATAGATCATAAGGAGTAGGGTGGGCTCCTAATCCCATCTGAGTGCTGTTCTTTTAAAAAAGGGGAAGAGACACAGAGGGAAAACAGTCACGTGACCATGGAGCCATGCTGTATCTGCAAGACAAGGAACCTCCAGGGCTACCAGAAACTGAGGGAGACAAGAAAAGATCTTCCCCTGGAGACTGCAGTGAGAA
>NW_004444214.1:731686-743676 GCF_000243295.1 Trichechus manatus latirostris
TTTTTTTTTGCTGGTTCTATAAACAAAATTAATTGAAGAATAATTTTTTATAAGAATGGTTTATACTATAAGATGAAAACATTCAAATTATCTAGAATGTCACTGAAAATATCAAACCATAGGGCATTCTCTGTGCTGGGGCAAAATTTTTTTAGTTTTCTTCAGATAAAACACTTTTCAATTTCTAATTTACTTTTTGAGGTGGAACACAGATGTTTTAGTTATCTAGTGCTGCCGCAACACAAATACCACAATTAGGTGGCTTTAACAACCAGAAATGTACTTGCTCATAATTTAGGGGCTAGAAGTGCGGATTCAGGGAGTGGTACTAAACGGAAGTCCTTCCTTGTCTCTTTCAACTTCTAGTAGCTGCAGCAATCCTTGGTGTTCCTAGGCTTGTAGATGTACCTGTCTCCATCATATGTCATCCTCTGTGTGTGTGTGTGTGCGTGTGTGTGTGTGATGTGTGTCCATTCTGCTCTTTTATAACTCAGAAGTGATTAGATTTAGAACCCAACATACTCAGGTATAATCTAATTATCATAACAAAGAAAATGCTATTTCCAAACAGGATCACAATCACATGTATAGGGGTTAGGATTCCAACACATATTTTGTGGGGACACAATTCATTACATAACAATAGGCAAGGATCACCCTTCACAAAGATGTATTTTCTTTGCTTTTTACAATATTGATGTATATCATTGTTATGGATTGAATTGTGTTCCCCCAAAATACACATTGTAAATCCTAACCTCTATGCCTGTAGTTATAATCCCGTTTGGAAATGGATTGTCTTTGTTAAGTTAATGAGGCAGGATTAGTGTAGGTGTATTTTGAGCCAATCTCTTTTAAGATATAAAAGAGATTAAAGAAGCCAGAAGAGGAAACATGGGGAAGAGAGACCCTAAACCATATGAAGACTGCCCAGGAGCAGAAGCTCAGAAAAGACAAGGACCTTTCTCCAGAGCGGACAGAGAAACCTTCCTCTAGAGCCGATACCCTGAATTCAGACTTCTAGCTTCCTAAACTGTGAGAAAATAAATTTCTGTTTGTTAAAGTCACCCATTCGTGGTATTTCTGTTATAGCAGCACTAGATAGCTAAGATAATCATGTAACCAGACTGTTCCAGGTCTGCTCAGTGCGGCCATAGAGACACAAAACAAGCGAAAGTGAAAGAAGAAGCTGTATTTGGTTGGCCGAGCGAAGGAGCACCCTGGGACTTATGTCGCCAAGACAGCTCTCAGAACAATAGCCCAAGGGGTTTATATGGGTGAAGCAAACCGAGTCTGGGGTCTTTAGGAACGCCTTGAGATGGGGACAGCTTGCCTATTGGTATGGCCCGAAAAGGCGTTCCCAGGGCAGTCTGGCCTTTCTGCATTGCTCAGTCTAAAAAGGGGGAGTCTCTCAAACCAGATCTTAGGCTTGGACCCCTCACTTCTGAAAGCCTTCCCCTAATCTTGGGCCATTAAAGTTTGGTTCTGTCCGGTGGGAGAAGAGTTCCGGGGTAACCCAGAGGATGGAGTCAATGGTACTGCTCATGTCAGGCAGGCCAGATCTAGTTCTTGCCAATTTCAGCTGGTCCTGGACCCTAGTCTCTTGTCTTCCTCAACTTGGCCAGAAACAGGAAGTATACCTAAATAAGGAGATAGCTTAAAGACAGGGAGTTAGTTCCTATATCACAGAATATGGCAGGCACAACCATTTACTTATTCACGATGGCGGGCAGGCTGCCAGTCTCAGTCGTGAAATAGAAACAGAGTGCTTATGTGGGCCTTTCATGTGAAAAGGCCCATGTTTAGGTCTCCTGAGGACAAGCCTGAGAAGAAGGGCAGGATGCAACGGGTGGGCGGCCTTCTCGGCCCGCCTTGATACTCAATGCCAATGCCTCAGGGCGTATCACTCATCTGCTCCCTGTTTCCACTTTTCAAAAATAGTGTAAAGTCATCTGCTTTCCATTCCAAAGATGTAGATGTCCGGTTTCCCATCTCACTGATGACGAAGCTTACAAAGCAAAGCTTTCCATGACCCTCCTCCCAACTACCCTGGGCTCCCCAGGGAGTCTAGGAGGCTCTAGAGCTTTGCTCTACTTTCTCAAACTCGGTTTTGAGGTAGTTGATTATTCCATAAATATTCATAGGCTGTCTGCTATGCATGGCATTATCCTGGTGAATGTTTTCCAGAGCTGTTTAGAGTTTTGGGGAGAAAATATAAGTAAATAGACAATGGCAATACAATGTGAAAAATATTAAATGAATGTCATAAGAGTAGGGACTATAAGAGCTCACAGACTTTTTGAGGGTGCCTAGAAATCTTTCTGGAGGAAGTGATATCTAAGCCAATGTTCAAACCTAAGAAGGCATTAGCTACACAGATTCAGGTGATGATAAAGGCATTCCAAGTTAGCTGAAACAACTGAGC
This sequence comes from Trichechus manatus latirostris, assembly GCF_000243295.1. Taxonomy (NCBI): domain Eukaryota; kingdom Metazoa; phylum Chordata; class Mammalia; order Sirenia; family Trichechidae; genus Trichechus; species Trichechus manatus. The sequence continues at coordinate 734,112 of NW_004444214.1, forward strand.
TCATGGGGTACTTTCTTTCTTTCTTTTTTTTTTTTTTTACAAAACTGAAACTTTATTAACAAGATATCACCATGCTTCAATTCTTTTGCAATTATTAGCATTTTGCAAAGCTTAACCACAAAGCTGGACAACTTTCCCACTCACTCTCTACAAGATCTTTGACAAGTAATTTACTATTTTATTTCCTAGTCATTCATTCAACAAATATTTATTGAATACCTAATAGTGCCAGGGACTATACATACAGCTATAGAGTTTTCAGAAGGAAAAGCTAATTTTTAAAAATGAAATTTTTACACATTACAATTTTATTCTTAGCACATGGGTTACAGAAGGAAAAACCTTTACCCATAATAGGCAATTCATTCCATTGCTACTTAGCATTTCATGGAAATGGCACTCATGAATTCCCATGAATGATAATGTAAACAAGGATCAGAAGTAAACCCAGTAGGCTGGTGGTACACGGAAGTCAAGGAAAGCATGTTTTAAGAATGTGAGGAAATGATCACCAGCAGGTATGACCAATTTTTTTGAAGGAGCCTGACTGGGAGGGGAAGCAAAAGAGCAGAGAATCTGCCAGTATGGTGGCAGCAAGCTGAAGGGTTCCTGTCCAATGGCTTCTAACTTCTCTGTCAACTGAAGAGGGAGATGATTATTTTAGTCAGATAGAGAAGTAAGAGGTCTGAAGAGGGTAAGGAAGTTTAAAATTATGTCACTGGCTCACTACTTCTGCTATGATATAAATGCGGGGGTGTCTCAAGTCTCCGCCAAGATGCCTTTCACGGTTCAGTCTCGACTCTTTCCCTAAAACAGCACAGCACAGTGGTTAACAGCATGGACTTTATAGTCAGCCAGCCTGCGTTCATAATCCTAGCTCTGCCACTTAGTAGCTACATGCCTTTAATAAAGTCATTGAGCTTCTCTGTGCTCAATTTTCTCAACTGCAAAATGGAGATAATATTAGCACTAACTCTTTGGGTTATTCTGAAGATTAACTGCTCTTTGTAAAAGCTTGTAGAATAATGTCTTGGATATACAGGTATCCTGTTTTTCAAAAGTTCGCTCTATGCCACTTCGCTTTTACGAAAGACCTGCATTAGTACCTGTTTTCTCTAACCAAAAGAAATCCAAAGGGGATTTTTGTTTTGCAGCGAGCCACCGAAGAGGCAGCTCGTCCCCTGAGCCGTGAGAGTTGTGTTGCCAAGCTCCTTCCCCGGGAACTACACTCAGCATCTCATTATTTCTACTTTATATATGCTATGTATTTATCATATCATTCCTGCTTTTACTACGTTAGTGTTATTTTAGGTTTTATGTGTTATTTGGTATGATTTGGTAGGATATTTTGGGAGCCTGGGAATGCTCAAAAATTTTCCCGTATAAATTAATGGTAATTGCTTCTTCACTTTACACCATTTCTCCTTATGAAAGTCTTCACAGGAATGCTCTACTTTCAGATAGCAGGGGAAACCTGTATTACTTATTATGCAAGTATATGTTTAATAAACAAAAATATTCCCATGAATTTAGCTGATTGCTAAACTTACATCTCCAATCCAGGTAGACTTTCTAAGTCCAAATCAGTACACCCAACTGCCTGCTTGACCAAAAAAACCGTTGCTGTCAAGTAGATTCTGACTCATAGCAACCCTATAGGACAGAGCAGAACTGCCCCATAGTTTCCAAGGCCATGAGCTTTAACAGAAGCAAACTGCCACCTCTTTCTCCCACAGAGCAGCTGGTGGGTTGGAACTACCGACTTTTCAGTTACAGCCGAGCACTTAACAACTGGCCACCAAAGCTCCTTCTACCTCCAGAAGGCCTCATTAATTCCACCTAAATCCATCTAATCTACACTATACATACAAACACAGACGAGGCAACAGGCCCCTACTTGTGCTTCCTCTCCTAGTAAACGGCACCGCCAAGGCCCCATGTCTCTCACACAGGCACCTATCTGTCACCTTTGTGGCTCACCTTCACACTCAGGCACTTACCCAAGTGCTGTCAACTTGATGTTTTCAATTTTTCTCTAATCTTTCCACTTCTTGCGTAGTCAAAGCCACCACCATGACCCAAGTCACCACACCTCTCACCAATATGCTGCAATTGCCTACATTTGAGGCTCCTGCATACCCATTTCCCCCCTTTCTAATGTCCTCCTCTACCTGTCATTTTAAAATGCAAACCTAAGCATGCTCCTTCTCTGCTTAAAACCTTTAAGAGCTTCCTGTTTCTGTTAGCATAAGGTATCATAAAAAAACAAACAAACAATTGCTATCCAGCGGATTCTGACTCATAGTGACCACATGTATGAGAGAGTAGAACTATGCTCCATAGGGTTTTCAATGGCTAGTTTTTTGGAAGTAGGTCACCATGAGTTTCTTCCTAGGTGCCTCTCTCTGGGTGGACTTGAACCTCCAACTTTTGGTTAGCAGCCAAGTGCATTAACTGTTTGCACCATCTAAGGACTCCGTAATATCCTTAAAGCAAAAAAAAAACAAAACAAAAAAACCACACCCATTGCTGTGGAGTCAATTCTGACTCACAGCAACCGTATAGGACAAGTGGAACTACCCCATAGGGTTTCCAAGACTGTAATCTTTAAGGAAGCTGACTGTCATATCTTTCTCCTGAGGAGCGGCTGGCGGTTCAAACTGCCAGCCTTTCAGTTAGAAGCCAAGCGTATTAACCATTCGCACCACCCAGAGACTCCATAATATCCTTAGCTTGTCCTAAATAACACCCTCTATGTGCTGGCCCCTTATTTCCTCACTAGCCTCTAGATGTACCACTGTCCCCTCTGGCCAGATTGCAGGCTTCTGGTCTTTAAATTTCTGTCTCCAGGCCTCTGCATAAGTGGTTCTTTCTTCCTGAACTGATCTCCACTGCTTTGCCTAACTAACTCTATCCTACATTTCAGTGTCCACCAAAATGCCACGTGCAGCAAAAAGACTTCCCCTTAATTTGTTTTCACTTCACAGGCCTTATAATAACTTCAGTTAAACAATGTATTGCTCACTTCTTGTTTGATGCTTGTCTCCTCTACTAGACTATCTGCCCCGGAGAGCAGCACCTAGCTGGGCCAGGTGTTTGCTAACAGCTTGAGTTTTTTTTTAATAAATATAAGAAGCTTGTGGAAAAGAAAGGGAGCCCTTGAAATAAGTTCCAAACTTATTTCAAGTTAAACCAGAGCAGAGATAATTGTTGAAGGCAAGGAGGTACTTTTTCTGTTTTGAGATTATATTTTGAGCATCTATTGATTCTTAATTCATGGCATAAATGAGTACAATAAAGTCAACACGAAAATAAAAATTACTTGCAAAGGAAAGAAATAATGATAATTAGATTACCTATTTACATACATAAAAGTCCAAGTTGATTACTATAAACTCATTATTAAAATTGTATGTACAGAAAACCATTAATCTTTTTTTTTTTCCTACCAGGTAGTATTTTAAAAAGAAATGGGTATCGATAGTGATTTCACTTTCTTTAAGATTGTCATTTCCAAAAAGAGATGTATATAAACAACTTATTCAAAAGACCATTCTGGTTGATGTTACAGTAAAATTATATTAATTGCCCTTACCAGTTACACCGTGTTATTTAAAAGGATTTTCTGAATATATTATATTAAGAAAATGCTGAACTGATTATCAAATTATTCTGGGCATTGAGGGTTAGGAAACTAATTTTACTAAAACACTGATAGTTTGCATTCCTTTAAGGAAGCCACAGAACAAGTAAATAGTCTACCAGATGTTTTGTGTCAAAGCAACTGAGTTTTGTTTTTGCTGAGCCCAGCAACTCTCACTGGGCATCCCAGGGGATGACATCTCATGCAGAGCAATATATGAAATCAGGTGTTGAGCACAGAGGAAGTACAATTTACTGAAAACAGTTTTAACAGCCTCAGCAAAACTTTTGTTTCATGATGAAGATTAAAAAAAAAAAGAAATAGTTTAACCCACTTCTCCTTGCAATGGAGGGTGTTAATAATTTCACAAGATAAATGCTCACCTTTCTCTAGACATGATGCCATTTTTTGTGCAGGCTTTGCAGGATTTATAAATGAGATTGTAAACAATTATCTGCATCTTTGACATAATAATTCTTAAGCCCCTTTCAAAGAATGCATAGTTCTGTGGTAGGGGCAGGGAGCGGTAGTAAACATGGCCAATCTTAAGGATTATTTTTTGATTGTCAAACAGTGGTGTGAATATTCTAGGAAATGATTTTGTAGACTTCCCTCTCCCAGCCCATTTTCTTTTTATGGCACTCTTTTTCTACTATTCCTTACTTTCATGTTAGAAAAAACCCAGAAAACTGGCATCTATCTAGAATTTGCCAGCTTATCTAGCAGTCAAGTTATCAAGCTGTTTACTTGGTGACCGTAGCTGTCCAGATACCTTAGGAAAGCAATCATAAGTCATCATGTCATGCTGTAATTCTATTTTTTGTGAGGGCATATAGGCAGGCATTAGGCAATCTGGCAAGAAAATCACAAAAGATAATAATGCATTTCTGTTATTCAGTCTGGCTCAAAATCCTGTTACTCAGCTCGCTGCTAGTAATAACCATAGCTCATTTGTGTACTCTTTTCTGGAACTCTCGAAATGCCTGTCTATACCAGAAGTGAAATACAAAAACCGACCAACACATTAATTGCCTAAATATTTTGGAAGGTTGGAAGTACACTGTCAAATAAGCAAGGATGTTTAAAAAATTGTGTATTTGGAGTTAGTGACAATAATGGTATCTGTGTATCAATGCACTCTTTCTCCAAATAATCACTCTTCATACTCTAAATGAGAAGGGAATTTTAAATTAATTCTGAATCAATGTGGACATCGTTACATGTCTAAATTTATACTTTATTCTGAATATTACTTTCATTTTTGAAATTTACACAAAATTATAAGGAAAGAAAGAGTAGTCTAGTCTGCACATAGAAGGCAACAAATTGGGGGTGAGATTTGTGCATAGGAGATTAATTGGGGAGTGTAGTCAGAAGCAACACCTGTAAGGAAGTTAGGGTCACAGGATTGGACAGAGAGAGACAAAACTGGGATGCAATTACAACAGAGAACTCAGCTGACCTTGGAAGGAGCTCTGGAGTTGCGATGGTCCTTTAAAGTTGTCCCCAAACCTTTGTAATCCTGCACAGACCAGTCATAAAATGTGGGCCACCCCAGGATGTAATCATGAGTGGAGCAGCTGCTTTCATGCAAGGACAATGCTCAGAGAGGGACTCAGCTGTGGGCCTTGAACAACCCAAACTGGCTGCAGCTTGGAAGAATGAGTGCCTCCATTGGAAAGGAGCATCTGAGTGGAAACCACGTTTACTACATCCTTGTGCACCTTTTTCATTGCGCACATGTGTATTTCTGTAGGATAGATTCCAAACAAATAGTAACTTGTTTGACCAAAAAGTATGAGTGTTAATAAGTTTGATAGGTACTGCCAAATTGCCAATGCTGAAGCTAATCAATTTATACTCCTACCACCAGTGTGTGAGAATGCCCACATTTCCTCATCCATCCATCTTACCAAGTGGCCAACCAGATGGATGAAACAGTGTATCTCATTTTAATTGGTATGCCAAATTACTAATACAGTTGAATATCTTTACAGTGTAATTATTGACCACTTTTTGTTTCTTCTGTGAAATTATTTTGAATATTTTTGCACGTTTGCTTACTGAGTTGTTTTTCTTTTTTGTAATAGATATTAAATATATATATAAATGCTTTGCAGCAGTATAAATCAAAATGCATTTATCCCAGTTTTCTGAGTGGTTTTTATCTTTGTTAAATAATATACTTAAAGTGCTGAAATTTTCAGTATTTCTATTCTCTATATGTTTTAATATTTTATTTTGTCTTCTGTGTTTATTGTCTCTTATTATAAAATATTTCTCTACAATATCTTATAGTACTATCTATACATTATTAAATATATCCTTTAATTCATCTAGAATATTTTATTATTCTGAATGGTATCAGGTATGGATTCTTTTTTCTAAATTGATGGTTAATTGTTCATACAATGCTCTTTCCCCTCGGAAACAGTTATTGCCATACATTTTCATAAACTCTATTCTTTCATGCAACTCTGGGTTCATTCATGCATCAATAATATACTGTTTTATTACCTTGGATTTATAGCGTAATTTGATATCTAAAAGACAGTTTCCTTCATTCCTTAAACATTTCCTTAGTTTCATATGCCATAAAGACTTGCAGAGAAACTATATCTATTTTTTCAATAATTTCATTGTTTTCTATGCTAATATTTATTAATTTCTTCCTTTTGCTCACTTTGGGTTTAATTTGCTCTTTCTCTGTTTTTTTTTAGGTGGAAGTTTAGGACACTGATTTTAGAATTGCCATCTTTTCTAATATCAGCATTTGATTCTATACATTTTTCTATACATTTCCTTGGCAAATATTTTAAAGGAGTTTATTTAGGTGACACAATTATAATACACAAAAAATGACACTAAACATTTTATGCACATCGTGATTTCCCTTTAAAGACCTCATAAACAGGCATATGGAGAGCAGAAAGATAACTGTAACCAATTCTTTTAAAATTAGGATGTGTGTTTACAGAAAAAACAATGTATGAATAATTCTGAGATGAACAGTTAGGGTAAATGTGACTACAATTCATCTCCATAAGTTTAAAAACTGCATTTATTCCTATTACATTTTCAAATCAATGATATACAGTTCTTTCCATCTGACAAACATTGATGGACACTAGCCAAACATGAATTCCTTTCAAATGTAACTTGCTACTTACATTAAAAAAATCTAATCTTCATTTAGAAAACGTACAAGTGACTATTAGATGTCTCAAAAATTCACTTCTTTCTCCGTGAATAACCAAATAAACAGTAAAAGGAAAAAAATTCCCAACAGTAATTATGTTTTCAAAATGAAGTGATAATGAAAGATTTTAAGGTATTAAAACTGAGAGTCCAAGAATACAGGCAGCCGCATGGAATTCTCAAGCGCTTGATCAGAATCTCTGCAGGCCACTGATCAGTAATCACTCTATGTAAAACAGCAAACAAAACTGTCCCCCATATTTCCCATTTTCATTACCATGTTTTATTCTTTTCTCCATCATACTTTGCCTTGGGGATCAGCATAATGCAAATTACACACAATGTGCTCAGTCTTTCACTCGATACAGTTTTGTAATCCTTGGCCCTTTCTTCCACTTCTCTACATTGCCTTAATTCTCACCCTGCTTGCCTCAGTCCCCTCTGTTATACTCCTGACTATGCACTATGATCTTATCTTTCTGTAGTGTTAGGTTATCTTCCAGTTTGTAAGCAATGCATTCTACCACTGGATATTCCAACACTAAGAGTTCTTCAAAATCTACTGATAGCTTCAGAATTTTATTTCTACCAGCATTTTTTTTCTTTTGTCCTCCTGAGTCAGCTATTTTATTTTATAAGTTTCAGTAATTCCCTCAATAGTTCAGATCCTCCCAGCTTAGGCAATATTATCGGACACAGTATAGACTTTCTTAATAATATATTGACTGCAAAGTTTGTTTTTTCTAAAATAATTTTTCTTATGGAATTGAGAGCATATATAATAATAATATTAATAATAAAATAGCCAAATTAATATTTTAACATGGTTGCTATGTGCCAGAAACTGTTGTAACTCTTTTATATGTATAATCTTATTTACTCCTCATAATAACTATGAGGATATTATTATCTCAAAATTAAAGATTAGCAAACTAAAACACAGAAAGGTTAAATAAACTTTCCCAAATTCACACACAGAGTAACAGACAAATCATTTTGTAAAATTTTTGTAACTCCAGAACCAAAATATATATTGATATGTATATTATGGGTACATCAAATAAAAGATAATCATCTTGAAATTCGTGCAAATATTATATCACATGAGCATAATTTGTATGGCACCAATGAAATTTCTGTTCATCTGAAAAAACTGAAATTTTGTTGTCATTAGAAAAACAGCTGGCTTTTCTAAAAACCAGAAGAACATATTTCACATTTTGAGATAGAGTAAATTGGATCACAGTCCTTGGTTCTATCATTAAAATGTAGTCATTTTAGATGGTGAAATCTGAACAATAATAAAAATTTTATCTTGTTATAAAATATCTCTCTCAAATTTCTTACCAAATTCTCTGAAATCCCCAAGGTCAGAATACACTTGTATTAGTAAGGTCAAAATTTACCACACCTAACGAACAGTTTTCGAGTGTGGCAGGCAGGTACTTAGAGTGAGGGTGAAAAGAATCAGTAGTTGGTAGAAAACCTGGTAAGAAAAATAACAAAGGAGAATAAAATCGCTCTCTGGAAAACAAAGCGAAAGACATGGAAATCCTCTGAGGAAACTGGAGGGAAGAACACAATGTTTTTTCACAGATTTCAAAGAAGGCACGAAGCACAAACACATACCTGCTGGAACTGTTATCCACAGATGCCTCTAAGAAGGACAGCTGGGCCTCATTACAGTGACACAGATGCCCTTTGATGAGACTAGCCTTAATGTCATGCCTCTTCCTCAACAACCTAGGACTGCTGCACAAACTTGCAGAAGCAAATGAAAATATCTGTGATTAATTAGCCACACGAAGGAGGTGACAACTAGAAAGAGGGTCCCAGAAAGAATCCTTTGGTTAAACATTTAGAGATGTGATCCCTTCAGTTATTCTATTGAAAACTTGGAGACCCTGGATGGTGCAACGCGCTCAGCTGCTAACCGAAAGGTTGGAGATTTGAGCCCACCCAGAAGTGCCTTGGAAGAAAGGCCTGGCAATCTATTTCCAGCCATTGAAACCCTTTGGAGCACTGGAGTCACCATGAGTCAGGGTCTCTTTGACAGCAAACGGTATTGACAACTTATAAAATGGGTAGGATAGCACATTAAAAACTAGTCCCTAACACCTTGCGGTTAGCTATTGTTTTAGCAAAAACACTTTCCTCCATGTTGCTGAGGCTATGGGAGTTTTGGAGGAGAAAATAAAGAAGGCTTTGGTTTGGAGAACTAGCAATGTTATTTGTGGTGCAAATGTAGCCCAAATATGGTACAAATGCGGTGCAAATGGTGTAGCAATGCTACACCAGACTTCCATTAGCCAAGTACTGCCATACAGGTTAACAGAAGGTAAAAGCATCTGCCTTGCAGAAGGGCAAATATGTTGCTATAAGCAAAAAGATTAAAGTTGGTACAAGTTTCTAAATCAAAATTTAGCTAAAAAGAAAAATGTCTAGTACAGGAAATACCTTTGAGCTAGGTCCAACCACAACGGGCCATTCCTTTCTGTCCACTATGAAAGCAGAAAACAATCATTGCAACGACATGTCCAAGGTAAGGATAGATGAGAGGGCACAGCTCCCCGTGCCCCTCCTTACTCAGAGAGAAGGGTGAAATGCAATCACCTGTGTGAAGAACCAGGCAAAAGGAAACCAGTGCTGGGCTCCCTGCGTTTCACACCATCAGCCATGTGAGGGTCACAGCATCACCCAAGCGTCCGTTCTCATGTTTGCTCT
>NW_004444214.1:744518-746034 GCF_000243295.1 Trichechus manatus latirostris
ATGAGCAGGTATTCTGTTCCTCCGCTACCAGAGAGGACAGTTATTAAAACCAGCGATTATCTCCAGGACAATTCTCCAACCCCAGGGAGTTGGTAAAAATCGTTGGGCTTCACTTATACCTATTTGGCTTCCTGCTCCCCAGTGACTTTCCAGAAAGACCAATTAGCTCTGTGGGAAATGTAGCTGGAGATAAAGATATGAGCGTAACAGAAAATTTTGAGAGATACCTTTCATTTTCTTAAAGTTAAATGTCTCTTTTTGTTCCCAGCAATATCATGACAGCCGTTCAGTCTCAAAGGGAATGGGGTGATCTCATTGGCCCCTAAAAAACGCTCTTAGCCACAAGTACGGAGATGTATAATCACTACACCGTCTGACAATGCCTTTTTCTCTGTCATTCCCACGGCGATTCCTTGTGCTTCTCTTCACCCCATTCAGTTTTTAATTTGCTTGTCATACAATTCCTCTAACCTCGCCTACAAATGAAAAAAAAAAGCCCTCTGTCTGAACACCAGCACTCTTATAAGAGGGATGTTTCGCTCCATTCCCCAAATCCCTGCTGCTAAGGATGCTGCTAATCACAAATCCTCTAATTCAGTCAAAGAAATACTCGACTTTCCATGAGCACTGGGCCTGCGTCATCAAAATGCAAGATTCCCTTTAGAAATTTTTAACACTCCCTCCCCCAATGAACTTGACCTTAGGTCACCCTGTCACAACTCATGGCAGCATCAGAGACTAACGACTTGCTCAAGAGGGTTTTCTGTTTGATGAAATAATGTCTGCCTCAAAGTGTTGGCTATGTGGGCTCTCTTTCCCTTGCTGCTCTGTGATGATAGAGTAGTGGCAAAATTAATTTTAGAATCATGTTTTTGGAGCTTACAGCAGTCTTATAAATCATATAGTACAAATCCCTCTGAGGTCTAGAGGTTAAATGACTTGCTGGAGGTCTCCAGGTTAGGTAGTGGCAAATTAGAAGCAGTAACCCAAGGCTCTTGCTTCCTTGTCCATGCTCTTTCCCCTAGGTTGTGCCATGAAGGTTGGTTACATGAAACCCCACACAGTCTAAAAGAGATGAGGTCAGAGATCAGGTCTTTACGATGCATCCCAGGTCCCATGATTAATTAGGGTGTTCCACATGTAGCTCTATGTCAGAGAGGCTGCATAGTTCATTCCATGCAGTGAGAGTGGCAGGTTTTGTCTGAATTTAACTTCCAGCTGGAAACCTATGGAAGTCTCCACACTGGACATTCCAGTGTACGAACATCAATTCCCCATCTCACAAGGACATGGCCAGTAGCATATCAGGATGAAATTTTATGGGTACGAGATTTTTTTAAATGTAAACATTGCATATTCAACAAGAGAACCATTGCCATATTGATATCACTCTTGTTGACATATTAATCTTTCAACTGCAAATTTTCTCATAGTTCAAGCCAAGTTACAGGCCATTCCCACATCTCCTGAACCACATATAATTCATTCATTCAACAGGTATTATTTGATCCTTGCC
>NW_004444214.1:748329-749181 GCF_000243295.1 Trichechus manatus latirostris
AAAAAACTATATTCAAACTCTTGTGGTTTTCTACTGTAATAATTCATTTCCCATGTGAATAGCAAATAAAATAATCTAACATCAAAATAAATGATGTGAGTGATCCATAAGATTAACTATCATTTTTTAATCAACCACAAAATAGACTTGATATATAATGACAAAGCAAATACATGATTTTCTCTGGGAAAAAATACAGATTTTAGAACATTTTCTTGAAATCTTTAGGGAATAAAAAGTGCATTACTAGGACATCTCAAAAAAAAGCCAAATGTGGCAATAATTTTAAACCAAATTATGTTTATTGAGAGATAATTAACCAATTATCTGGAAATATCTATCTTTAGGACAAGTCAAAAACTCAAGAAATACAATAAATCTCTTTCAAGAACACCATTTTGTTTTCTGTCTTGGTAGTTATAGAAAAGCCAAAACTAAAGACAGTATCTCTTAGATTGCTTTGTTTTTAATAACAACACAAAAGTTTGCAAGTCCTTCATTTTTACAGATTCAGAGACAAATATATAAATGCAATTGATTAATTACATTATTGAAATTAAATTTTCCAGGACAGTAGTGCTGCTTGTATCACTTTTATTGAGTTAGTTCTCATATGTGTTGCTTACAGACATGGGATTTGGATCAGGAATAACTTCTGAGTTAGACTGGATATACTCTCATGAAAATTTATAACATCAGAGAGCTGCATGATTATAAAAATTATTGTTTACCAATATTTACCAGTTCATATTTGGTCTGACTTATTGGAAAGTTCTTCCTTACATTGAGTTCAAATCATTTAAATTTCAACCTGTGTTGTTTCTAGCTTACTTGAGATGTTACCGAAACAGC
>NW_004444214.1:760512-774620 GCF_000243295.1 Trichechus manatus latirostris
TCCCTAGCCGCTCTTAAAATTTTTTCTTTTTCTTTGGTTTTGGCAAGTTTGATTAGAATATGTCTTGGTGACTTTCTTTTGCCATCTACCCTATGTGGGGTTCGATGAGCATCTTGGATAGATATTTTCTCATCTTTCACGATATCAGGGAAGTTTTCTGCCAAAAATCTTCAACAATTCTCTCTGTATTTTCTGTTATCCCTCCCTGTTCTGCTACTCCAGTCACTTGTAGTTATTCCTCTTGATAGAGTCCCACATAATTCTTAAGGTTTCTTCAATTTTTTAATCTTTTTATCTGATTTTTCCTTAAATAATTTGGTGTCAAGTGCTTTATCTTCAATATCACTAATTCTGACTTCCATTGCCTCAATTCTGCTCCTGTAACTTTCTATTGAGTTATCTTATTCTGAAATATCATTGTTGATTTTCTGGAATTCTGATTGCTGTCTCTCTGTGAATTCTTGCAGCCAGTTAAATTTGTCATTTTGCTCTTTTGTAGCCTTTTTAATTTCCTCTATTGCGTGTTCTGCATTTTGATTAATTTCCTTCCTAATTTCTTGAAGAGTTCTCTATATTAATCTTTTGTATTCTGCCTCAGTAAGTCCTAGAAATTTTCCTCCTCTGTTAATTTCTAGGTTCTTTATTTTGGGAGCTTGCTGAAGCCATCATGGATTGCCTTTTTATGTGATTTGATATTGACTGTTGTCTCTGAGCCATAAATAAGTTATTATATTTATTTATTTTATGTTTGCTTACTGTGTCCTAGCTTCTTGTTTTGTTTTGATATGCCCAAATAGGCTGCTCGTATGAACTGGTTTGATTATTGGCACCTTTAAAGCTCTAATGTCCTGTCACCAGGTGGTTAGATCTGTTACTAGGTATGTGAGCTCAGGAGTCCGCCCACTCCTCCTGCATTGCTTCAGCTCAGGTGCCCAGATAAATAGCCACCAAGAGTGTGGTGTAGGCTTTCACTTACAGTCCTAGACCGGTATGGGTGATTGGTGTAGGCACAGGCATCTGGCTGCAGCAGGGGGACCAACTCTGAGCAAGGCAGGGGGCTGATGGCCGCCCCCCCAGTGTCCAGGAGGAAGGCATGTCCCTGTTCTATAGAGTACATAGGTGGGTGGGTTTTGCAGCTAGACTATGAGCATCTAATGCTGTTGGCCATAAGGACTGGGGGCCACCTCTTACTCATGTGCCCCTATCACAGGTGGCTAGGTAGTGTGGGTGGAGCCACCAATCTTCAGGCCCCTGACGTGGGTAGGTGAAGACCCTGCTTAATGGGCAGAGCAGTGTCAAATGTCACGAACCTGCCACTTCACAGCTGAAACAGTTGAAGTTAGAGTTCCGGTATATACCCTGTTGTACTGTAGTAATGAGGGCCTACACTGTTGAGATGGGCCCACACAAGTCTATGCAGGGGAAAAGGCACTCAAAGTCCGTGGATCCCATATGCCTGTGCCCAAGTAAAGGAGCTATGCCTACCCTGGGTTCCTGGCTTAGGGGAGCTGGCAGTTTATTTTTTCCCCTCTTTGTTAATTTGTTCACTCTCCAAGTCAGGGAGAATGGCTCTGGGCGTGTGATGGATCCTACTTCCAGCCCAGGGGACTCGGAAATTGCTGAAGCCCATCTGGGACCCAGTGCAGAGCAGGGAGAGGGGAGGTAAATGGGAGAGAGGTTTTTCCCTAAGGGAGGTGTTTTTGATCCACACGGTAAGCCATATGCAAGTACTTTCTTTCATCGGGGGCTGCTTCTCACTTGTTCTGCATGGCAGAGTAGGCTCTCAGTGGCTGGGTCTCTCCCAGTGTGGAATACATCTCCTGAGTATGGCTGCTTGCCTGCCTAACCACTCACACCTGAGATGCTCAGGCCTGAAGTGCTCAGGCGCTCACCAGGCCAGGTCCGGCAATTCCTCGCTGCTTACGAACCATCTCTCCTTCCCCCTGCCACTCAGTCCAGTTCCTCAACTCTGCCTTTGATGTTCAGGGCTCCCAGATTGCTGTATATAATCAAATCACTTGTTTTTTTGGGTCTTTGTTGTAAGAGGGTCCACTGGAAGCGTCTGACTACTCCACCATATTGGCCCCGCCTCCCGGGTAAGAAAGAAATTTGACTGAGACAGAAACTTAACTTTAAAAAGAAATTAAAAAAATTTTTTTGTGTATCTACACTAGAGTTTTACAATTATTATTACGTTATCATCCACAACAAATCTATGAGACAGGTATTTTTTCCCCATTTATAAAACAAGAATAATGATGTCCAGAGAAGGAACTTCCCAAAGTCACAGAACTAGCTTGTGAAAATACCAAGTTCCAACCCATTTCTCTTTTAGGGAATAAACAGTCCTCCTTCCATGGTACTTTGGTTTTTAACTGCATCACTTTTTTGTGTGTGAAAATAATTCAGAACATAAAAATAAAATAACAGTTAGACAAGTCAACATTTATCATTTCAACATGAGCACTAATAGCAAGACCTTTCTTTTCTTGATCTTTGTCAAATGAAGAAAATAAAAAGATAAATAAGTAAATAAATAAACCTGCATCGTCCTTAGTATTTTGGCAAGCCTCAACTCATTTCAGGGCACAGTCTTCCTGATTCTGAGCCAGGATCTTCTATTCACTCTGAATAGAGGGCCCCATAATGTCTTCTGAGTGACATCTTCTCAGGAATTTGAGCTAAGAGTGCCTGCTGCACAAGCAACCACCCTGGCATCTTCAGATACCACACCCACCCTCATCACAGAGAAAATAAATGATTGCACCCTTGATTGTATTTCAAGAGAAGCTCAATCCCCTCAAGCTACTTATTTTCCAGAGCCTTGTGCTTTGAAATGGAGCTGAAATTTTACTTAAACTTTTTTGAAATCTGCTATCCTAAACCAGAGCAAAGCAGTCTAGTTATGCTCAATCCTTACCTCCTTAACTGTAATGCACGTTTAGATAAAATGGTCACGTTTCCTAAAGTCCCTTCATCAACTTCTGTTAGATGACATTTAGAGAAGCAGTTCAGTCAACTATTTTCTATACCTTAGTGGTTCTCAAACATTAGTGTGTGTGAGTATCACCCAGTGTCACTTAAGGCATCTGGTTTAAAAAATCAGAAACTTCAGCGCCACATGCCGGATTTACTCAATCTGTGACATGCCAAAGCATCTGAATTATAAGATACACTATAGGATTTTGGTGGGGGTGTTACCTTGTAGGAAATAAATTTTTCAACAAGATCCATTAGGATTTTTCCTGATATTCTAAATTTAGCCAAAGAACTGATCCAGCTAATGCCTAGAGGAGACACTCAGTGAGCTCACCATGGACATCATCAGCACCTCTATCATTAACGTTATCAGTTCGTCCATCTGGCCACACACTTCAAATTATTCTCCATTGATAATACTTATTTTAATGTCTCTATTTAGCCTCCTGAATTGTTTACTGATATCTGTAATTTTCTGTGGAGTGTAGAGATTTTTGACATATGAGATCACTCTGCCTTTTTCTTAACAGTTCTTTGTACAGCATATACACTTTCATCATGGTTGAATCTCAAGGGCTTAGGACAGACCCTGTCGCATTGTAGTTCAATAAATTGAATGACTAAATTGATGTATTTAATCCTGAATTCCATTCTATAGAATTTCATGATGTCACTGAGATCATATCTGCTACCTTGGGTAATAATCTTAAGGTATTTTTCAACTCACATTTTATGTGTTATATACATTGTCCAGCTCACTTGCTTTGGACATGTCATCAGAAGGGGTCAATCACTAGAGGAGGACATCATGTTTGATGAAGTAAAGGGCCGACGCGAGTGTAGGGGACTCTTGGAGAGATGGATTGTCATGATAGCCAAAACAATGGACTCGAATATGCTGGCAATTGTGAAGATGATGCAGACCTGGCAACATTTTCGTTCTTTTGTACGAAAAAAGGTCACCCTGAGTCAGATTCAACTCAGTAGCAGCTAACAACAATTGTTATCACTATGAATAAACCTATAACCAGAACTAGCAGAAGCATTCACTAGTGACGGTTTTCACAGTAACATGTCCCAAAACAGCAACTAATTTGCAGTTTTTCTTCCATGAACTCCATTCCATATATGTTAGAAAATCACTACAATTTTGTGTCAATAACCGCACAATGTATAAAAGGAGAGAAATTCTGAGACTATGATAGCTACTAGTTATGTCCAAAATTGTTTCAGATGGATATAATATTCTCCTTTCTACAGAAAAAAATAGAACAAATTAAAGAATGCTACTACATAAAGTCAGACATACAGGAGTTATGAAGTTCAATGAAAACATACCAAAGCCATATATTTCCACACAATGATTTCATTGAACCCTCCCTTACTCCCAGAGAAATGTTCTATTTTCACTGATCCCCTTATTCAAGAATCAAAATGAGTAAAGTTATAGTGGCAAGTATGCCAGTGTTTGGGTTTCTGGATCCTAGCTTGTCCTGACTGAGCTACTCGGCCACAGCCCCTTCCATGAGAATTGAAGGAAAAAGCAGTGCACAGGGAGGCCAGGCAAAGTATATTCTGTTTATTATATTATGTTTATGATGAAGCTCTGGCCTCAAGTCACTCATATGAGCTTCTCAGCAGCCTCCTTGGTCCCTTCTAGGCCTATACTCTGATCCCCACGAGTCCTCAAGCCTAGAAGATATTCCCCAACATGGCATGTTAGAACTTCTGGTTATGGTTATTTTTTATCTAAAAAGGATGGGGGATGGGGATAAATTCTACTAACATTTACTGTAAGGATCCAAACAGAGCCTCTTCCCCGCACCTGCCATTTGTATGTCATGTAGAAAATGTACAGAATAATCAGAAAAGAATGTTCACTCTACAACATAGCAGTTTAACAGTGGGACCATCTCTTATTTGTCTACTTACAGCACATTGCAATATCTGACAGTTGCTATGGGCCCAATTTTGTGGAATTATAGATTATATTTCCCAGTTTTAAATTAACCCATAAAATGGGCAGTTGGTTTCAACCATGTCTGCAAAGTAATCAAATTAAAAGCATTATTAATAATGCAAGCACAATTTAATGACAAAAAATATTAGAAATGATAATTATACTGTTGGATAATTATACTGTTGGAATAATTATACTGTTGTACAAGTTGGAAACCCAGGTGGTGTAGTGGTTAAGAGCTACGACTGCTAATCAGAAGGTCAGCAGTTTGATCCACCAGGCACTCCTTAGAAACCATACGGGGCAGTTCTACTCTGTCCTACAGGGTCGCTATGAGTCGGAATAGGCTTGCCGGCTGCGGGTTTCTTTTTTTTTTGGTCGTACAAGTTCTTTGTTTTTTATGTGTTTAAAGACAATGGTGAAATAATTAAACCTAATAAAAATTAGACAAAAAAACTTATCAAGAAAACCATTTGTTATTTGTGATATGTTTCTGTCTAAATGTATACTGTGAATTGAGATCTTAACTAATAATTAGTAATTCATTTTAATACTAAATATAAAGAACATGGGGGCCCTGGTGGCACAGTGGTAAAGAGCTCAGCTACTAATCAAAAGGTCGGCAGTTCGAATCCACCAGCTGCTCCTTAGAAACCCTATGGGGCACTATGAGTTGGAATCGACTTGACGGCAATGGGTTTGGTTTTGGCTTATCAAAAACATGAAAACAACTCTTCTAAATTTCTCTGTACGTGGTAATACAGTACCTTACAAAATTGAACTGAGCTCAGTGGTAAATGTTTAGAAGCCTCTTTTGAGGTTTCTTACTTAGAAATAAAAGACAAAACCCACAAGTTTAGGAAACACTTGTTCTTTCAGCTGCAGTAAAAACAACTGAAATAAAACATGGAAGACAGTATAATGACAAAATAAAATGCATTCTTTTGTCAGCAAATACTGTTAAAAGACATAGAAAACATTACTGAAAGTTTGAAAAAAATATTAGAAAAAATAGGCAATGTGGGAAGGCTACTGAATGAAAATACAGACGTCGCTAATGTGTGTGGTATTTTTGGTATAGTACATATTCTCTTTCAATAATGAAACACATTGAAAAGCTACTTTTGTGAACCAATAGAAAGAAGTACCAGAAAAGACACAGTTTCAATTCTAAAGTATTTCTTGGCTAAAAACCAATGTTTTATGGAAAAATTGGGTAAACATAATCATTGACAGAACAGCTGCTTGGGCTGGAATAGAGGATTCTAGAGTAAGTTTATGAGCTAGCACCACAAGTGGATTTTCGTCACTGCATTACTCATATACAAGCAAGTGCAGTAAAATGTACAATGTATTATATGATGTCATGGGTGTGGCTGGTTTTATAAAAATGGCACACTTAAAGTATATTAGAATTATTATAACATTTGTAGTTACATGGGAAATGATTATGAAATTCTTTTGTACCACCAGAGGTTCGCTAGTTACCTTGGGATAAATTACTTAACTGGTTGTCAAATTTCAAAGTTCCAAATTTACTGATCTTTTTATTTTTTTGTTTTGAAGAGAAGTGGCTATATGAATATTCCTACCAGCAAAACTTTAAACACACATGCGCAAACATATATTCTTTCCTTCAATGTAAAAACGATATTTTAATGAGTGAAAAAACTAACCACTTGTCCAAAAAATGTATTCTATGGAAGTGATATTTTGAAAACAGTTGTTTGGAAACTACCTGGGTTCCACTCATGGCTTTACCATTTACTAGCTGTATGCATTTTGGTAAATTATGTAATCTCTTTGTCTCAGGTTCTTTATCTTTGATGGAGATAATAGAACCTACTTCACAGGACTGTAGTCAGGATCAGATGAAATAATCATATAATCATATATATATGTGTGTGTATATATATATCAAATAGCCATATATATCCAGAATATATAACAAACTCTTATAACATAACAACAAAAAGACAAACAACTCAATCAAAAACTGGGCAAAGGACTTGAACAGACATTGCGCCAAAGAAACAATACACGTGGCCAACAAACATATGAATAGATGCTCAACAGCATTAGTCATTAGGGAAATAAATATCAAAACCACAAAGAGATATTATTTCACACCTGCTAGGATGACTCTGATTAAAAAAATGGAAAACCACAAGTGTTGGTGAGGATGTGGAGAAATATGAACCCTCATCCATTGCTGGTGAGAAGGTAAAATGGTACAGCCACTGTAGAAAACAATTTGGTATTTGCTCAAAAAGTTAAACGTAGAATTACCATATGACACAGTACTTTCACTCCTAGGTATATATCCAAAAGAACTGAAAGTACAAATGCAAACAGACGCATGTACACCAGTGTTCACTGCAGCACTATTCACAATAGCCAAAAGCTAGAAACAGCTTAAATGTCCATCAACAGATAAATGGATAAACAAAATGAGTCACCTACATACAATGGAATAATAGTCACCCATAAAAAGAAATAAAGTTCTGACATATGCTACAACATGGATGAACTTTGGAAACATTATGCTGAATGAAATGTTAATCACAAAAAGACAAATACTGTATGATCCAATCTGAAATATTCAGAATACGCAAATGTATACAGACCTAAGTTTATTTGTGGTTACTGGGGTAGGAGGGGTGGTGGTGAGAGAAAGACACAATGCTTTGGGGCCACTGTGCTTCTTCTGTTAAGGGTGATTAAAAAATTTGGGAATGGATAAGGGTGATGGTAGAATAACATAATGAACATAATTATTGTTACTGAACTGTACGTGTGAAGAATGTTGAAATGGAAAATGTTTTGTTACATCTATATTTACCACAATAAAAAAAAGTTTAAAACTAAAAGCTTAGCCCAGTGTGTTAGCTGCTGTCAATATCATTATTACCACCACACCACCATTATATATTTTACAAGCTGTGACAAGCTGTGATGGCCTTGTAATGTGTCAGCTTGGCTAGTTGGAACTACATTTTTCCAGAATTTCCTTTCTGGATGTTTCTGGTTAAGGTAGGCCACAGGATAGATTCTGAGAGATTTTGGAGGGTGGAAGGGTGCAGCAGCCATTTGTAGCATATATACCTGTTGCTGACCTGCTGACTCACCTCACTGGTAAAAAAGCAGCAGCTAGGCCAGATTTTTATGCCCATCTTCATGAGGAAGGGCCTCAGTTCTGCAGCATTCCCTTGTCACCAAAGTCAAAGGTAATGAGAATGGACATGCTTTTCAGCCTGTTCTTTCTTGTGGGGTTTCAGCTCATGCTCATGGGATTCCAGCCTCCTCATGGTCTTCTCTTCCTGTCTTCCTTCCCTGTGGACTTCAGGCTCCAGTATCAGACGTGGAGACAGACTCCCAAGAAGGACTCTTTAACTGACCCCATAATTGTATAAGCCAATTCCCTGTGATATTTAGATATGCACACACACTATTGGTTCTGGCTCTCTAGTTGAACCTTAACTAATACACCAGTCAAATGACAAACAAAAGAATTGAAAAGGATTTTTGCTCCAATACTTTGAACTAAACTGGTGAACAAAACAATCACAGGTTTTCCTGAGGTAGAGACCTCTCTAGGTGTGAGGCAACCCAAGTGTCTTAGAACACAAAATGGAAGGAGTCAAGGTCAGTAGTTAGATGCTGTCTTAAATCAGTTCCCCTTGTCTCCCAGTATGCCTCATAGTTAGCACTAGGCATATTCTTGGTTGCTAATAGAAATTTATAGGTTTCCTTCCACCCTGCAGCCTATATTTCCTATAGAAAATAGTATATTTGATAGGTAGGCGGATGGATGGATGGATGATGGATGGATGGATGGGTGGAGAGATGGATAGAGGGATGGAGGGATGGAGGGATGGATGGATAGATGGATAGGCAGGTAGAGAGGGAGAGGTAGATAGATAGATAGACAGACAGACAGATAGGCAGATAGATAGACTCTTGAGATACACTTACCTGGAGTGGAAGCCTTCTGGGGACCACAAGGAGAAGGATAAAAGAAGAGAAGAATAGGCATGTCATCGAAGAAATATGCTACAAACTATTAGCCAGATGGAGGAAACAAATGTTGCGTTCTATACAGAGATCACAAAATTGTCATGATATGAAGATTTAGTGATTTGCTGGTTGCTTTTAACTAGATTAATTTAAAATAAGAAACAACTCTGTTTCATTATAGTTAAGAATATGAAAGATTTGGTCAGTAACACTGCAGGCTCTCCCTCCATCTCCCACTCTTAGGGCCCTCCTATTGCCTATAATTCACATTCAAAGACTTTGATGGCATTCACATAATGGTGTCCTGAACAACACTGCCATTAGAGTTTATTCAAAAAGTCAAATTGGCAGAAACTCCCCAAGAATGGGAAAATCCTCTCAAGCATCATAGGCACTACTGGAAAAGATCTGCAATGTCTAGAAAACAATTAAAGCCCCTAAAATAGACTGTGCAGCTATTCATTCTCTTTAAGAGACGGGAAAACACTGGTTGAATTACCTTATGGAAAATTAGATGGGAAAGTGGAGAATATAATCATATAATAAAAGGCCTCATTACTCATCCCATTTTTCAGAGTATACTACCAATTGTCATTCTAGCTTCCAGAATACACTAGCACTCAACAGCCAAGCAAAAGATGACTGCAGAATTAGAAGCAGCTTTTTCTCTTTAAATCAACATATATGCTTCAATCCACCACCCATTTGTCAGTTTGTAGTATTGAGGTGGTTTGCATGTTGCTATGATGCTGAAAACTATGCCATCGGTATTTCAAATACCAACAGGGCTATCCACGGTGGGCAGGTTTCAGTGGAGCTTCCAGACTAAGATAGACTAGGAAGAAAGATCTAGTGATCTACTTCTTCCAAAAACTAGCTAATGAAGACCCTATGGATCACAACAGAATGTTGTCCAGTATAGAGCTGGAAGATCTGCCCCCTGGTTAGAAGGCACTCAAAATACACAATGGCCACAACAATGGACTGAAACATACCGAACATCATGAAGATGGTGCAGGACTGGGCAACAAGTAGTTCTGTTGTACATGCGGTGGCCATGAGTAAGAGCTGACTTGACAGCAACTAACAACAACAGCATATGCTTCGATAAAATGCCCAGCTTAGAACACCCAAGAATAAGGTGCAAGCAGTGGCTATCCCCCACCCCCACCCCCTGCATGGATTTTACAAGGTGTGTCTTCACATCAAGGAAGGAGCCCTGGTGGTGCAGTGGTTAAGTGCTCAGCTGCTAACCGAAAGGTCAGTGGTTCAAACCCACCAGTCACTCCGTGGGAGAAAGATGGGGAAGTCTGCTTCCGTGAAGATTTCAGCCTTGGACTCCCTATGGGGCAGTTCTACCCTGTCCTTTAGGGTCACTATGAGTCAGCATCGTCTCAACGGCAATGGGTTTGGTTTTTGTTTTTGTTTTTGTTTTTCACATCAAGGCAGGCTTTTCCTACACTGGGCAAATTTCACATCTAGACGTTCTGTGCTCAGTATATGAATATGAGTTGAAGAGAAAACAATATTTTCTATTAAACTGCTTGAAAAACTTAACTGTCATACATCAGCTTCATTGTTGATTAAAAGACATCACAACAAAGTACAATGGAATTCATCAGTCTTTAAAGGTCGATAATGTATTTTGCATAGCCCTTTGCCTGTGGAATGTGGTTTATGTGTATAATCCAATGTTAAGGTCACTGTCTACTCTTGAGAACTAACTACCTTTTAAAACCTTCTTGGTCAAATCTTAGGGATGATATTGGTATTGATATTTTATATACCCCTATTTCAAAATGTGGAGCCCTGGTGGTGTAGTGGTTAAGAGCTCAGCTGCTAACCAAAAGGTTGGCAGTTCAAATCCACCAGCCACTTCTTGGAAACCCTGTGGGACAGTTCTACTCTGTACTATAGGGTTGTTATGGGTCAGAAACGACTCGATGACACCTAACAACAACAACATTTCAAAATGGAGCCCTGCTGGCACAATGGTTAAGAGGGTGGCTGCTAACCAAAAGGTCAGCAGTTTGAATCCACCAGCCGCTCCTTGGAAACCCTATGGGGCAGTTCTGCTCTGTCCTACAGGGTCACTATGAGTCAGAATCAACTCGACAGCAGTGGGTTTTATGTTCAAAAGCATATATGAGAGATGTACTTTAGGAAAGCCGTCTGCAGGGTAGTTTACTAATTTAGAGGTGATTTCATTGTCTTTCTTAGTATCTGCCAGCTATTTGTGTTCAGAGCAGTGGAATAAACACTTCCCTCAACAGTGTGTTTATTTCTCAGTCAGCTCAGGTTTTAGCCCCTCAAGTCGTCATTGGTGCATTTATAATGCAGATGCTAGAGCTCAGTTCCATTCAGGATTTAGGTAGCAAGCAATAAAGCAAAGAGCACATTCCCAGCAGGGTTTACTGACTCCCCAGAAAAGAGTGGACGGGAATGTGTGTCAGCTGAGAACACTCAGCTCTTCAAATGTCGCTCTTAGGAGAAATGTTTTCAGCTCATGTCCTTTTCTTAAAATCTATAAATTGTAAAGGATGGATAAAAAATAACCCAATCCAGGGAAAGTCGATGAATATTTATCATTAAAAATAGAAAGAGAAACAATGAATTACAAATAGGGTCAATTAATACTTAGAGTGAGAAAAGAAGCTAAAAGGGATCTTTTAGATTTTTTTTTAAATATATATACATTTTTTACTTTTATGAAATGGTGCCAAGAACAGTATACATTGCAAAGCTTGTATTATTTGGCCAATCTGGATGGAATAAAATATAAAATGGGGATTTATTGTTTCATTTTCATCTGGGACCCAAAGGCTTATCTCAAAACAACAAATGATAATACTTTCATATTCCAAAATGAGGTGCTAGACATTGAATCAAGATGTGTATGTACGGGGATAAAAACCAGTTATGCAATACTTAAATAATCATCTACCCCCAGGCTATAAAGGAAGTTAGAATTTAGAGAAAGACTGCATTAAGAGTTTCCAGCATGCCCTTGGTCCCATCTCACACACCAATAGACCTTCAATGGGGCCAAGGTCCACGACTCAAGATATGGCAGACATGTGGGCATCAGGGGGCTCAAGGTGGTATTTCTCAGGAAAGTGTGGACTTGTGATTTAGAGTGAAAAGTCCTTAAGTTGCTGAGGAACCGTAAATAAAATTTCATTTAAGCAGCATCCATTTGTTCTATGACAAAGAAAATTATATTAAAATGTCTAAAGAATTTTCATACGGTAATAATTCCCATTTATTCAGCTCCTACTGCAAAGACAAAACTAACCTCATTTGGGTGTAAATGATACTACATGCCCAGTGATTTGCCCACATTAACCCATTTATGTCTCCCACGGGCTATGTAAGAAAAGTTTTATGGGCCCTATTTTACAGATGAGGAAGATAATGTTCAAGGACGTTATGTCACTTTTCCAAGGTTACTTAACAGGTATGAGATTCCATAGGAATTCAAACTAAGGACTTATCCCCAAGTCTGTACTCTTTTCAATACATTCTAATAGAAAGAAAGAAAAAGAGGGAGAGAGAGAGGGAGGGAGGGAGCGAGCATGGAAGGAAGGCAGGAAGGAAGGAAAGAAGGAGAGAGATGGTGAAGAAGAAATCTAAAACTAACAGTCATGAATTGCTGGAAGACAATATAGCAAGATAGCTACGAAACACTTTCTCTTCCAGGACAGTCATAATTATTTTCTAGTATAGATGGTGTGTAAATCTTGACATAAAAAAAAAAAAAGCTCATGTCCTTAAACTCAGAAAAAGATAAATGTATATAAACGTCTTAGTTATCTAGTGCTTCTATAGTAGAAATACCACAGTGGATGGCTTTAACAAACAGAAATTTATTTTCTCACGGTTTAGGAGGCTAGAAGTCTTAATTCAGGGTGTCAGCTCTAGGGGAAGGCTCTCTCTCTCTGTCAGCTCTGGAGGAAGGTCCTTGTTTTTTCAGCTTCTAGTTCCTTGGAGATTTCCACGTGTCTTGGCATCTATCTTACCCCATCTCTTCTCTCACTTGCTTGTTCAATCTCTTTTATATCTCAAAAGAGATTGGCTCAAGATACACTACACTAACCCTTTCTCATTAACATAACGAAGACAACCCATTCCCAAATGGGATTATAACCACAGGCATAGAGGCTAGGATTTACAACACATATATTTGGGGGACATAGTTCAATCTATAACCATAAGATATGAGATTTTAGGGATAACCAGGGTACATTTGCATCACTCTGCTTTCAAAAGGAATTGCCTAACAAAGGGGAGTCTTAATTGTGCATATTGTGAGTGTATCACACAGTATAACTAACAAAATTACTGGACACCACCCTTTTTCATGAGCAACATCTTCATTATCTTCAGAGTCCGCCAGAAAGCAGACATCAGGGAAAATCAAGTCCCCAAACTTTAAGTTGTTGCCATGGAAACAAAGAAACAGTCTTGCTTGGGGTCTACTTCCAAGTCTATCAGAGCCAGGCACAAATATTTCCTTAATTTGTCAAACACTGGTAGACAGCAACATTATATGACTTAGTGCAGGAAGTGATATGCCATTAATAGGCATATTAGGCAGTATGACTACTTAATGTTTTATATAACACACAAAGTTGAAAATATCCAGGAAATTTAGGATATGGGGAATGATCTCATTAATCAGAGACCTTGAGATCCCCAGCTCCAAACTTCCAGAACTGAGCTCTTGATTACGCACCCTACACTGCCACCTAAAGTCAAAAATCCTGAGCAACAGGCAAAGCCACACTGAGGGTGGAGAAACTGGTCTAAATTGAGAAACCAAAACCAGCCCCGTTGCCGTGGAGCCGATTCAGACTCATAGCAACATTATACAAGCACAATCTCATTTGCCCATAGGAAGGCAAACCACAGAGTTAAATTTTGATAAGTTGTAACCAAATGGGTAAATGCTATAGTTAATAACCATAACTATGGATCTATAGGGAGCAATGGTGGTTCAGTGGTAGAATTCTCACCTTCCATCCAGGAGACCCGGGTTTCATCTCCAGTCAATGCACTTCATGTGCAGCCGCTACCCATCTGTCAGTGGAGGCTTGTGTCTTAGTCATCTAGTGCTGCCATAACAGAAATACCACAAGTGGATGGTTTTAAC
>NW_004444214.1:776330-805566 GCF_000243295.1 Trichechus manatus latirostris
GTGATCTACTTCCAGAAAATCAACCAATGAAAAGCCTGTGAATCACAATAGTCCAGTTCGCAACCAATCATGGGGATGGCACAAGACAGGCAGCGTTTTGATCAGTTGTGCTGTACGGCAACTAACAATAACATTGATTACAGACAAATGAATATTAATACAGTATTCCCTTTTTACAGACAGATGAATATTAATACAATATTCCCTTTTTAGCATGTTTGCTGTCCAGCAGAGGCAATTTCCTGCTATTTGAAAGTTCCCCCAAAGTACTGTGACAAGCTCTGTTCATACTTGCTCCATAACTTGGAAACAAGGCCATGGTATCTTAGGAATGCAGAGAGCTAAAAGCACCCTACAGCACCGTCCAACTCAAGCGCTGTGTCATAGCAGTACATTGGTGTCTAGACCATTCCAGAGACATACAGGAGATGTAAAACAAAAACAAAATAAATAGCAAAACTTGGGCATTCTTTATTCTTCTTTTTCTTCAAACCAAGTCCACCAAACTGCATTCTTCTAATAGATGGTGATTGCAGTGTTGATAGAGTCACTAACAAGATGCACTTTGACTTCACTACAATAAAATAGTTTGCCTAATCTTCATTCCTGAAACAATTAATCCTGAAATTACCCTATGATAGGCTGAAAAGATGTTTAGCCTAGCAGGAGAGATATATTATTAACATAAGGTCAAGACTGCTATTGAAAAGCGCATCCCATCTGTATTTCTGAGAGTTGGAATTTTTCAGGTTTAATTACATAAGTGATTTGATTTTAATCTGTGTAGAAAAGATGTCTTTTATTATAAATATGATGATAGCTAATAAAAACTAACACAGGGTTGCTTGATAATGATACCAGAGGTGGTCTCATTATAGAAAAAGCAAAGTACCACTTTGACAACTTGATATCTTCTAATTTGTGTTATTTAACTGGGATAAATCCATGGAATTTTCATAATTATTTATGTCATTTTCTTATTCACAGAAAACTTAAGCAAATACTACTTTTCACTAAGTGTCAAACAATGAGCAAAGCATTTGCACAGATGAGTAATACACAAATAGTAATGTGTTATAGGTTTTGCTTCAAAATAAAAATATACCTAAATTGTTACTTATTATCTTTTATTATTACACAGTTTATTTTTAAAAACTACAGAAATAGTACAAAAAAATAAACCATCTGTATACCTCCCATCTAGAGATACCTTACACACATACACACACTCCCCGCTCAGCGTTGAATGTTATTGCACATTCTCTATTACAACTTATTTTGTTCTTCTAAAACCCTATTTTTTAATTTAGGACTATCCTAAAATAAAAACAGTAATTAGGAAAATAATTAGAAAATAATAATGCATCTTCCTACATCCAAGTAATTTAAAGTAAAGGAAGGTGATAAAATTAGAAAATGCTGACAGCTTTATTCATCATTCCATTCAGTCTTGTAGTTATATTTATGAATCTCATTCAGCTAGCCAAATAAAGCATAAATAAGGCATGAGTGGGAGTATAGAAGTTTATTTAAAAGATAGGTAGGACTGATAAGTGACTGACTGGGTGTGGCAGTAAGGGACAGGTCTTCTCTTGTTTCTATACTGAATTGAGTTTTACTCTCCCCTAAACATGAGCTCTTCTTCGTAAGTCTGGTTGCACGTTAGAATCTAAACCAATTAGAACAGAATGTTGGGGGTCCCTAGCAGTCTTCTCAAAAGCTCCCTGGCCTAACATGCAGTAGGCATTAACACAAAATAATTTACATGCAGTGAGAATTGATAACCACGGCTCTAAACGATACTGAAACAATGAGATGAAATGAGAATAACCAAGGGATTGATTATAGGTAGAAAAGAGAAGAGGTCTAAAGAGTAAGCCCTAGGATAGTCCAGATTTGGGGAGGTCAGAGAGATGAGAAGAACTACAAGTGAGGTGGAGAAAAACTAGGAGAGCATGGGTCCTAGCAGTGTGGAAGATGCGTTTCATGGAGAAGGGAATGGTCATCCATTCCAAGTGATAGGTCAAAAAATACAAAGATTGGAAATTTACTATTACGTTTAGCAAAATTGAGGACACTGGTAACCTTCACAGCAAAAGTTTTCATAAGGTGATGGGGGCAAGATTTGGTTAGAGTCTGTTCAAGGAAAAAATGGGAGAAAATGGGTATAAAAAAATCTTTCAAGATTCTTGTTGTAAACTGAGAAGAGAAATGGGATGGAAACTGAAGGGAGATGTGGTGTTGAGGGAAAATTTTTTATGGGGGAAATGACAACAAGTCTGTATGCTGACAAGAATGATCCAGAAGGGAGGTGAAATGATGATGCAAAAGGTGGAAGGGACAATGTCTGGACCAATGTCCTTGAGTGGTTGAGAATATGTGGACTTGATGGCTCCATGATTGTCTGTACATAGGAGGAGTGAAGGCAGAGGGTACATGTAAATGGGGCGACATTGGGTGGGGAGATGGGGAAATACCTTTGACTGCCTCTATTTTCTCTGGGAAGAAAGAAACAAGGTCTTCAGTGTAGAGTGAGGATGAGAGTGGAGTGTTGGAGGTTTGAGGAGAAAGAACAAATGTGAAAGAAGTCACACAAGAAACAGAGTGAACAACCTAGAGAAATGTACCTCCTCTACTGCTATTGCCATAACAGGCTGCAAATAGTAAATGCTCAATAAATAGTTATCAGACTAAGAGAGTAAATTTATTTACTCATGAAAATGTTACTCGAATATTGTCTGAAATAAAACCTTTGACAATCTAGGTTCTATTTTCGCATCCACCGAAATTATCAAAGATGCCAATTTAGACTGCTTTTCCTTGCTGTTCCTGAATGGCAATTTAGTACATATTATGTCTTTGATTTTTTTTTTTTATGGGCAATAAAAGAAGCAGCCTATGACATCTATCCCCTCCTGGCATTGGAGATTTTTCGGTTTTGGTGTTTATTTCTATGAGGATGTTATCTCTAAGTTGCTCAGTGCCTCCTCTATGAAGTCCCAAGTGAAATTTTTATTTTGGAGGTAACTGTCAGAAAAAGTTATTCATATCCCAGAAAACAAGCACAGTATACCTTCATAAACAATAATATCTACATAAATGAATACCTCCCCTTTTTATTATGCCTACAATGAAACTCAGAGCCAAATTTGTGCCTCAAGTATAATTGCTATCCCACGTGTGGCCTGCACAATTGGATCTGATTTTCTCTTGATATCTACTTCCCATTCCAATTTGCATGTTTTCTAATCCCATCCTAATTTTATTTAAATTCACATTTTACCATTTTCTTCTAAGCTACCATGAATCTTTGTGGTATTAAATGATGCAGAATAAAGGTAAACAGGTATGAAAACACATAAAGTTAGAACTAAAGATGTGATTTGTCTACAAAATGTTGATAAATTACTGTATTTCAAGCGCTCTTGATACTTTTATATTTATGACCTCATTCTGATGCTCCCCTTAACCCTTTTGTTACACAAAACAATTAAGATTGCCTGGGTTTCACAGCTTAAGAACGAAGGTTTGCGTTTGTGCAAACAGCTTGCCACCACTGTGCTGCCAGTAGGGGTGAAGTTTTCACTTAACCAAGATATTCAAAGCTTGCTCATCATCCTGCCTCGGTATCTCTTGATCACAAGCTGACTGAGGTTAGAATTTCTGTTCTCAAACTGCTGAGTGTAGTTTTCAGAAATGTTTTCATATTTCAACTTTTTCCTCTCCAATATAACACAATAAATAGGCAGCTGTCTCCTGCCAGCACTGATCTATCGGTATAGATTTTCTTCTTTGCATTTCTTTCTTTCTATTAACAACTAGCTTTCCCCTGCCTATGTTTTAAATGCTTTTGTATATTTGGTATTTGCTTCTGTTTCTGGTATGTGCATCAACGTTATACAAATAGATATACAAACATGTTCCTCATACTCCAAGATCACTGGCTTATTTTTACAAAATATCTTGAGGAAGAATGCGAGGGCTTAGAAAAGAAAATGGCCCGCAGGTGCAGGTAGGCATATAAACACCAATGGGCAATGACAGTGTCCTTTCATTTTGTTGACATTTAAAGGACTGTATTCTTTTGGTGACCCCCCTAAAGACTTCCAACCTACAATTTCACAGAACTTCATCAAAAGATGTTATCGTGTTGTGCCAGCTACAAAAATAGCATTATCACAGATAAAATCAGGCTACACAAAACTCGCTTAGCCCCAAAGGCACAATAAATACTGAGGATTGTTAATATTTAAAATTCTAAACAGTATTTCCATTCTGGGACTTAAGCATGCATTTTTATAGTTGCTAGCTTAACACTTCTTTTTACAGCTCACACACACACACAGTGCTGTCTGTGTAAATCCCCAAAGGGACAACTGAGACAGTGATGTCAAACCGCACCATAGTCGTTAATTGTTAATGTCTGCAGAAGCGTGTTTGGCTTCAAGGTGAGTTCTTAGACTTGACCATGGAAAACGGTTAAGAAAAGCAGTGGGAAATAGGAGGCAGAGGAGAAAAAATAGACCAAACAAACTCAAAAATGAGTATCTGAAATTTAGAGCTGGAAGGACGTTAAAGTCCTTCGTCATACAGGTGAGTAAACTGAGGTCTAGTGAGTCTCAAAGGCTGACCCAAAGACATGGGGCTAATTTGTGTCAAAGCCAGGGCTGTTTTGTGATTCCCAGGCCAACCACATTATGCCATATGGTCATAATAGAAAGAGTTAACTCACTGCAGGGATTAAAAAATGAAAACTCAAATGTTACTATCATTATGATAATTGAAGTTTCATGGTGTAATTAACATTTTATCCAAAATGCAGTTGTCAAGTGATAAGTCATTATAAGACTTCATGAAAATGACTGGATTTAAATGAAGACAAATTTTATTCCTAATGAGAAAGAGCTCAATAATGGAGAACAGTTGAGACCTAAATCATAAATATCGCCATGTAAAGCAGGAATACAGCATATAACACTAAGTACCTGCGAGGAAATATCAAGATTATCAGAAATAAAAAATAAGGAAGAAATTCCTAAGGTGGGAAGATTTATTATTAAAATACATTATAACAAAAATTCTCTGCAATGGTTGATATCTTGATTCCAGCACTCTGAGCTTGTTTGGTTAATTCTGATACTCATTTCTCACCATCCTGGGAATGTTGGTTAGTATGTCAAATTCTTATCATCCCTAACAGAAAATTAAATAGAGAGGAAGGGAAATGAGAAATGCCCTTTCTTGTTGTGACAAAATATTTCCCAAAGTGAGAATGGAGTCCCATATGCCAGTCTCATAATGGGATGGCATGTACTGTTTATGTAAATTTCCTTAAGGTTGAAGTATAATGAATACTTTAATCACGAGAGGCTCTCCCTAAGTTCATTCACTTCAGAATATATATGAAAACAAAAGCTTAAAAAAATGAAAATGAAGTAATAAACGAACAGTGTTGCACTGTGGAAAACATTATCCCTGAGAAAATGAAAAATTTTAATGAAAATCCAACATTGCACTGAGTTTAATAAAGCCAGCAATTGCTCTAACTTAACAATAAAGGAATCCCGTGGAATGATGAATTATATACAATAGTTTTCGGCTACTTATCATATGCAATAAAAACTTTCAGGAAGCTAAGGTATTCCTTAATATTATTATTATTAATAGTAAATGTGTTCAGCTTGTGTTAAAATAAATCTTCCTTCTAAAAAACATAAAGAACTTAACATACATGTACTTTCATTTGTTCACCAAATAGTTATTGAGTGATTTCTGCATACATGATCATAAAGATGAAAAAAAAGATAAGTACAAGTTGGTCCCTGCTATGATGTTTATGGCAGAGAGAAAGCATTCAAAAAATGGTAGCTATTATTAGACCTTTCCAATCACCTATACTGGAGGTAGCAGGATTTCCTATTCATCAGAATAATGAGAACAAATGTAATTATTCCATCATTGCACATGACATGCATTTCCTCTTGTGGAAACTAGATTAATACCATCACATTTTACTAATATGCTGAATTCTCTAAGTAACTCAGGAGGATCAAACCTCTATACTCTTGAAATAGAAAGATCCCAATAATAAGTTCACCTTTTCTAACTCGGGTCCTGAAGGACCCAGTGATAAACAGATGTTTGTGCTCAGTAAGAATTGTACACTAACCTGCCCATGCGCAGGCCTTTTTATCCCATCCATTCTTCACGGACAATCTCATCCACTCCTATAGTCGTAAGTGCAAACACATGCAGAGGATGTTCACTTCCATACATCTGCTCCAGACCAAGTCCCTGAGCTTCTCTAGGTCCTCAGAGCACAATCATGTCTGGAGAGATCTTCAATATCCCACAGGCACCTCGAGCTGTATACGGTTAAATCAGAGCTCACTGCAGCCCCCTGAGCCACTTTCTTCTCCTGTGTGCACTCTTCCCTATCAGAGCACCACCATCTAGCCTGTCCTTCAAGGCAGAAGCCCTGTCCTCACCTTTGACTCCGCTCTCTATCTCCAGCCCCATATCCAATCCACCAGAAGTCCTAAAAGCTTTTCCTCCTACATATTTCTCAAAAGCAGTCCTGTTGGTGCCTCCCTGACACCGTTTTCCTGGTTCAGGTCCTCACCATTTCTCATGTAGCTCATCTCCCTGCTTCTCTCAAAATCGTGTCCAGAGACTCTTAACCTTATTCTCTCTGCAACCCTGAGAATTTAGTTACTTTTTGTATATGTGTAATGATATCCTAAATAATACACTCAACAAGATACTAAAGAATAACCAATTTGCTTTCAGGTTTACAGAATTAGTTATACTCAAAGTATTTTACAACAATTTTTCATGCTCTATCAAAGGAATGTATGCACATAATAATAAATCAAGTAGTAATAGAGAGGGTTCATGATGTAAAGCAACACTCCCATCCTTCCCCAGCCCTCCCTATCCCAACACCATTCACCAAGGGAAAACTCTTTCAACTGTTTTTAAATCTTCTTATATTTAGCTCCAAAACATAAAGGGATATATCTGTACCTTCATTCCTCAATCTTAACAGTATTAACTCACTATAAAAGATAAGAATTTTGCTCATTTATACTGGACAATGAATAAGGAAAACTGAAGAATTGATGCCTTTGAATTATGGCACTGGTGAAGAATATTGAATATACCATGGACTGCCAGAAGAACAAACAAATCTGTTTTGGAATAAGTACAGCCAGAACACTCCTTAGAAGCAAGGAAGGTGAGACTTGGTCTCACGTACTTTGGACATGTTAGCAGGAGGGATCAGTCCCTGGAGAAGGACATCATGCTTGGTAAGGTAGAGGGTCATCAAAAAAGAGGAAGACCCTCAATGAGATGGATTGACACAGTTGCTGCAAGGATTGTGAGAATGGCACAGAACCAGGCAGGGTTTGGTTCTGGTGTACGTAGGGTCAGTAAGAGTCAGAACCAACTCAACAGCACCTAACAACAACAACATACTCGTTTTTGTAAAGTTTTATAGCTAAATTATATAAATTTCTATTCATTACCTGAGTAGCTTTTATTAATATATTTATATCTTTTCCATTCCATCCATTTTTGACATCACTCAGCTTTTCACTTTGTAAGCTGAGAACAACAGCACCTTACCATTCATTTCACTTTCCATGCCACCTCCCCCTCACACCTGCTGTCTATACAATCGGACTTTCATACTTTTAAAGGTAGAAACATGTATATTTTGTTCTGCAACCACAACTAAGTTTTCTGTATTTTGTTTATAGATTGATTCTAACAGTTAGAAAACAGATAAACAGAATCACATTCTTAGACTATATAAATATTTACTTTTTGGGTCACTTAGTGTGTCAGAATTACATTTCCTTTTCTACATTCCAAAGTCATCACCCTGGAACACATGAAAGACAAAGTTCTTAGTACAAATGTCAAGTGAATTATTACATAAATAATTATCCTCCATTCGTGACTTAATGTGACATATTTTAGTTTGCTCTGTCTTTGTGAAATGCATACACATTAATTTAGGGTTACTGTTTGTTTTTTCCTGGAGTTTTGTATTGCATAATGTTTTCTGACCTCTTAGTCACATTATCTGTTGGTTGAATGGAGTCCTCTCTCCTTTTTCCCCGGAGGCCTTCATCTTCATGCTCCCATCCTAACAGGCCACTCTCTGGTACTGCTATGAGCTGTCATTCTAGAAACTCCTCACTACCTCTTCTGGGTTGGTAGCATTCTTTCCTAAAGCCCATCTCCTACATCTTATTTTACTTTTCATATGGCTGGATTACTTAAATTACTCTCTTGGCAAAGGCATGAAGGGAATAAATGTTTCGGGTACTCAAATGTCTCGAATTTTTTTTCTCTAACTCATACTTGTTTGATATTTGTTTAAAGTCTGGGTTCCAAATAATTTCTCCTCATAATTTTGAAAGCATTCCTTCACTATCTTCTAGCATTGAATTTCAGTGATAAAAACATGCTATCAGTCTGATTCTCATTTCTTCGTAGGTCACCTAATTGATTGTTTGTTGTTATTCTTCTTCTTCCTCATCTTCCTCCTCCTCCTAATGTCCCATGTATTTATGGCGGTGGAGGGGTGGGAATCTGTGTGACTTTGTAACAGTGGAGCTGCTCTCGTCTTCCTCTTTTTCCTTAGATTTTAAAAACTTCCCTCTATGCTTGTTATTCTAAAATGTTGGGTTTATTTCACTTTCTTCTCTCTTTCAGTATGAAGACTTGGGTCCTTCTCCAGCACTAGGAAATCATTATTATGTTTCATTTCTTTGAAAATTTCCTCTTCTCCATGTTCCCTTTTCTCACATTTTGGGAATCTCAGCAGTCATGTGCTGTGCTCCTAAGCATGCAAGTCTCTAAGGAGAGGAAATCTGGATGGCCCTGGATGCGCACTTCCTCTGCTTTGGTGCCTTCGCAAAGAGCAGGTTGGGACGCGCGAGGTAGTTCATCAGAGAAGCAGGACCGCACCAACCATTGGGCTCTCAAGGCCCCTCTTCCGGACAGGCCACGTCCCTGACCAGGCAGCTCCACTGTTACAAAGTCACACAGATGCCTCCCCACCCCTCTATCGTAAATAAATAGGTCATTAGGGAAGGAGTCCCTCAGGCCACAACACTGGCCATCACCATGCAGACCACCCACGCCTTGCCAAGGTACCAGACAGTGAAAGTTTGTGGAATACATGCACTCTGCTCCTTCTGTCCTGGTAACCCCCGACCCCCAAATAAATGCGATTCTGCATATGTGCTGCACAGCACCGGTCATGAGCATCCTTGACTCTCCGGGCACGAAGTCTCATATTTTCATTTTTCACCTTGTTGCTCTACATTTGGAGACAGTTCCTCAAATCTATTTTTTAAAGTCTACTAACTGTTTCTTGTTTTTGAATTATTCACTTTTCATACATCCTGTTCTTTTTACATTGATTGGAATACCTTCTTAAATTCCTCTGTATACTTTAATGAAAGAAATTTAAGTTGGTTTGTTTTATTTTTGCTCTCTTTAATTCTCTCTGTTATCTCTGGATCAGCATTTTTGTTCGTTTGTCTTCATTTTTCTCTTTCATGCTCCTGATTCCCCTTATATATCCAGTGATCCTTAAGAGCTGGTGTGGATGTCCTCTGCTGACTTGTAAGTAGGTCTCATTTCATGCGAGGTCTTTCTCCTGAGAGAGGATTCTGATGGCACTCTGTGTAGGAATATGAGCAGCGAGCGGTTAGGCTGCAATAAGGAGGTTGGCAGCAACACAGGAGACAGGTCCTACAAATAACACAGCCAGTTGCCATGGCATCAATGCCAACTCATAATAACCTATGTGTGTCAGAGTAGAACTGTGCTTCAGAGGGTTTTCAATGGCTGATTTTTCAGAAGTCGACTACCAGACCTTTCTTCCAAGGCACCTCTGGGTAGACTCAAACCTCCAATCTTTCAGTTAGCAGTCAAGCTAATTCATCATTTGTACCACCCAAGGACTCTGCAAATAATACAGCAAACACACAAACACACGGAATGACTGGCACGATCCAAAGACACAAAAGCACAAGGGGAGAGGAACCCAATGAGGGACAATCAGCGCTGAGATCCGGCCGCACTCTGCCAGCAACGCCCCTTATGCTGGAGGTGCTGCTCTGGGGTGGGGGGTGGGGGTGGGGGTGGTAATGCTTTTCTTCCCACCAGGGTACCAGCAGTGCATCTGCAGGGTCACATCCACCCAGAGGGAGGGCGTTTTCTAATTTACTCAAAGTCATCCTACAGACTGTGGACCTACAGGCTTGCTAGTGTTTTACAGGAATAAATGATAGAGATGAGGATTAAAGACTCAAATCCCAAAAGCGTCTAAGAGATAAAGTGGGTTTCTAATCAGATTAAGTAAATTTATATAAAGTATTTCTTCTTTTTAGTTTGCAAGTAAGTAATATTTTTTCTTACCCATGTAAAATGAGACCTTAAAATTGGACTTTTTAAAAACCTGGGGAATTATAGCAATTCATTAGAGGCTTGCTTAGTCATGGGAAAATTGAAATCTGTTCTTCAGTCTCTTCTTCAGTGCTAAGATGATGAAGCTTTTAACGTGATTTTTTGGTACAAAATTGTCACTTTAAATCTTCATTTAAAAAAAAAAAGCCTTCTCTGGCTAAACTGAAATTTGAAAAGTAAATGGAAAGTTTAATTAGCCACTATATTTTCTTCTTAACAGTCTTCAAAATCTATTTGCTGAGCGTGCATTAATAACCCACGAGTAATGAATTAATTCTCATATCAGTGGGGTGGCCACAAAACCTCCTTTATATAACTCCAAAAATATTAATTTCCCACCACCTGGGCAGGCAGAGAGAGCCTTGCCTCACTTCTACTGCACAGCAGCTCCTCCTGACGCTGGGTCCCTCCACAAATCATGGCAGGGAGCCGGGACGAAGAGATGGGCTCAGCATGGGGCGCCTTCATTTTACAGAGGCCTCCGCACCCAGAGGCTGGCTGCTTGAGCCTCCACTGCTTTCAAAGCCCAATCTTTAGTTCAACACAAAAGATAAATTAATAACTTGCAAACTAAGAAAATGGTGCATTTACCTACCATGTAGTAAGAGTGCTTTCAGCTAATTTCGCTAAAAACAATCATGCAGAGATGGACTCTTTAGAAAAATAATGCAGTTTCTCTGTCATTATTTAGATACAACTTGGGATAAGAAATTAATCAGTAATCTATAAACTGATTATAAACTATTTAAACTTGTGTTCGATCATTTCTTATAAAGGTGAAGTACTTAGATGCCAGTAAAGGAATACTCCCTTAAAGTGCTGTATGGGGCTGCACATACTTATACACACAAATGCATACTCACACACACACACATTCTCATATACACACATACACACACATACTCACAATACACACACATATACTCACATACATATTCATACACTCACATACATATACACACGTATATACACACTTAAGCACACATATGCATACTCATAAACACATATACTCACACATATACACACACACTCACACGTACATACACATACACATATTCACACACACATATACTCACACATACACATATTCATACACACACACATACACACACATACACTCACACACATATACTCATACACACATATGCTCATAAAAACACACACATATACTCATACACATCCACACATGCATATACTCATATACACTCACACACATATATACTCATATATACACACATATTTGCAAAGCTTTATTAACATTCCTCGGTGCCAAAGATACAGATGTTAAGTCAACTTCCTTACATAAAAGATACTCTCTGTGCTTCACAAGATGTGTCTCGGGTTTATGTTGGAAAGAAAATACATTAAGGCATTGAGGAAATATAAAAGGGTCATCTTTAAGAGTGTGGGTTAGTGACCTGAAAATAACAGCCAATTTGACAGAGAGAAGAGGAACAACAGGCAATTACTGGGCTGAGCATACAAGGCAGAGATGTAAAATGTTAGAAACATTTAAAAATCAATGTGGAAAAATTAAACAAGGGACAAGTATTTTTTAAAAACCAATGACTTTGAAAAGCCTCTGAGTAAATACATAGAAAACAAAACAAAACGAAAAAGCAAAAGATACTATTTATTTTTGTAAAAAATACAAGTCTCTATGTGTTTTTTGATTTCTTATAGAGAAGTAAATGCTCCATAAAGTAGCGGAAGGACTTTCCTATTTATATAAAGTTCTTTTGATCCATATTTGATTAATGTAAAAATCTTGCCCTGTCCTCAATTTGTTTTAAAATTTTAAATAAAATTAACATTACTTTTTAATCAATTTAAATATTGATAATTACAAGATAAAATTTTGGATCTTGAAAGGCACTGGGTTCTTAGTTCAAATCACATGAGATCCAGGGGTTCCCTGAGCCTTCCTAGATTCTCTACCTAAGATCCTTTGTAAAATGGCAACAGTTCACCCACTTACCAACTTAAAGCTTATTTTGTGGCTTTGTTTTACATACAGATACACACATATATATTCCAAAATATATTGTTGTTGCTGTTGTTGTTGTTAGGTGCCATTGAGTCAGTTCTGACTCATAGCAACCCTATGTACAACAGAACCAAACACTGCTCAGTCCTGCCTCATCCTCACAGTCATTGCTGTATTTGAGCCCATTGTTGCAACCACTGTGTCAATCCATCTCGTTGAGGGTCTTCCTCTTTTTCACTGACCTTTTACTTTACAAAGCATGATGTCCTTCTCCAGGGACTGGTCTCTCCCTATAACATGTCCAAAGTACGTGAGACACAGTCTCACCATCCTCGTTTCTAAGGAGCATTCTAGCTATACTTCTTCCAAGACAGATTTGTTCATTCTTCGGGCAATCCATTGTTGTCTTAGTTATCTAGTGTTGCTATAACAGAAATACTACAATTGGATGGCTATAACAAACAGAAATTTATTCTCTCACAGTTAAGGAGGTTAGAAGTCCAAACTCAGGGCGCTGGCTCTAGGGGAAGGCTTTCTCTCTCTGTCGGCTTGTGAGGAAGGTCCTTGCCTCCTTTCAAGATCTGTGGGCTGGTGTTCCTTGGAGATCTCCATGTGTCTTGGCATCATTCTTCCCCTGTGTCTAGGAGGTTCTCAGCACTGAGACCTTGGGTTTTCTCTCTTGGTGGTAGAGAAGTCCCCCTCCCCTCTGCTTGCTTCTCTCTTTTATATCTGAAAAGAGATTGACTCAAGACACAACCTAATCCTGTAGATTATGTCCTGCCTCATTAACATAACAGACAGCTCACTCCCAAACAGGATCAAACCACACGCATAGAGGCTAGGATTTACAACACATAGGGTAATCCCATCAGATCACAAAACGGAGAACGACCACACAATACTGGGAAACATGGCCTAGACAAGTTGACACATATTTTTGGGAGACACAATTCAATCCATGACAATGGTATATTCAATATTCTTTGCCAACGCCGTAATTCAAAGGCATCAGTTCTTCTTCAGACTTCGTTATTCATTGTCCAGCTCTCCCATGCACATGAGACGATTGAAACAACCGTGACTTGGTTCAGGCACACTTTAGTCTTCGAAGTGTTATCTTTGCTTTTTTAACACTTTAAAGAGATCTTTTGCAGCAGATTTGCCAATGCAATGTGTCCTTTGGTTTCTTGACTGCTGCTTCTATGGGAGGAGCAGTGGTGGCGAAGTGGTTAAAGCACTTGCTGCTAACCAAAAGGTCAGTGGTTTGAACCCACCAGCAGCTCTGTGGGAAAAAGATGTGGCAGTCTGCTTCTGTAAAGATTTACAGCCTTGTAAACCCTGTAGGGCAGTTCTGCTCTGTCCTACCGGGTCCTATGAGTTGGAATCGACTTGATGGCAGTGGGTTTGGTTTTGGTTTTTGCTTCCATGGACACTGATTGTGGATTCAGGTAAAAAGAAATCCTTGACAACTTCATTCGTTTCTGCATTTATCATGATGTCACTTATTGGTCCAGTTGTGAGGACTTTTGTTTTCTTTATGTTGAGGTGTAATCCATACTGAAGGCTGTAGTCTTTGATCTTCATCAGTAAGTGTTTCAAGTACTCTTCGCTGTCAGCAAGCAAGGTTGTGTCACCTGCATATCACAGGTTGTTAATGTGTCTTCCTCCAATCCTGATGCCACATTCTTTTTCATATAGTCTGGCTTCTGAGATTATTTGCTCAGCATACAGTGTGGTGAATAAGTATGGTGAAAGGATACAACCCTGACACACACGTTTTCTGATTTTAAACTACTCAGTATCCCCTAGTTTTTTTCGAACAAAATCTGTAATAACCCTAAAATCCATGATGATCTCCCTACTTTAAGATCTGTAACCTTAATTGCTCTGTAAATTTCCTTCTGCCATCTAATGGGACACATTCACAAATTCTGTGCATTAGGTATGGATGTCTATGGGAAATCATTCTACCTACCACAAATACAGTTATTGGGACAAATTAATAAATAATATTTCTTTCAAATGTAAAAAATTAGGTATATATTTTCATAATTATTTTCAGACATGTATTAACAAGTATTCTGAGTCATGAGAATGAATCATATGGAGAATATAGACAAGAATATACCATAATTTTACACAAATGACACACACCTTCTACGTGCGTGTTTGCCATTATGCTCTCCCTCTGTGAAGTATTTTTGAAAGCACCCTATGCTAATTTTTTTTAGAGCAACATGTGAAAAAAAAAAATTGGCAGAGTGGAACCTATGAAAATACTTTGTGGAGGGAGGGTGCGATTAACAAACATAGAAGTCGTGGGTTATTTGCATAAAAATATGGTATATGGATATGTTCATATTTATATTTATACCCCTGGTACATATATTCCTGATCATTTTTATATAATCATCAAAGGGAGCCTCCCTTTTACTGCCTGAGAAAGGTTACTCTGGTAAGAAAAGCCAAATTTCACAATTAATTATACCTCAAATATTAGAACTCCAGTCTCAAATTTTACAACAGAAATGCCAATTTCCTTAATATCAGGAAGCCTCAACATGATATGTATGTTCCAGAATTAAATTATTCCTGTACAAAGAAATGCAGTGCATGTCCTCACCCAGTGTTTGAGCTAGTAGGACCCCTCAGCTTTATGGAGATCACTCCGGTTATTTTGAGGCGCGCCTGATAGATTAGGATCCGGGGAGCGCAATTCCAGTGCTCATCTCAAGTGGCAGCCAGTCAGTGAACCACTCCATGGTCTGTGAAGTCAATGACTGCTCAGATAGCCACCCCTCCTCTGGCTTTAGGATAAATCCTAGACTTCAGAGGTCTTTGCATTGTTGGTATAGCAAAACCAAAAGCAGGTTTCTGTAGATAAGAAACATGGACACCCTCCTTTCTGTGATGTGCAGACATGCCACACCAAGTTATATGAGACACTGCATACAATGAGTCTAGCACGGGGCAAGACTGTCACACATCAAAGGAAAAATTATGCATAAAAACTGAGTCTCAGCACTCAGTGAGGTGCCTCCAAAAAAACTTAAAATAAATACGACTCATGTCATTATTCATTCACTCTAGAAACCTTTACTGAGCACTAAAGAGCACAAAGCCCCACAATAGGAGGAGATGAAATAATGGCTTGCGTGCACCTTATCTTAACGGCAGAATTGTTAAGCCACATGTGATTGAAAGGAAGTCTGGCAAAGGAAACCCACTCTTCGTGGAAACTCCATTTTAAATTAAAAGGGCCAATTCAGAAAAACAATAATCCTTTTTGTCAACAGCCTGCCTCTCTTTATACTTCCGCTGAGCAGAATGTTCAAGGGCGAAATCTGTGGTGGAGCTAATAAGAACCGAGGACGTTGCCACAGGTATGAGCTGTACAGAGCATGGCAGTGTGACCTACGGTTTCCAATTTTCCAGGGAGGGTTTTTCTGCCTGGTTAGGCAGCAAAGTACAGGCAAAGGATGGAAGGACACGTCTTGCCAAGTTTTAAACTGCCTCCGAATATATTTCTTCAAGATTTTCAACTGAGCTCAAAGCTTTTCCTTTCTAAGTTTTTTTTCCATTGAGAAATTGTAACATTTCATAGAAAATGCATCCCAGAAAATCAAAAGATACATATACAGAGGTTTTATATCAAATATTTTATACAGAGACTAAATGGGCAGCTCCTGTCTGGAGGCAGGATGAGAAGGCAGAAAGGGACAGGAGCTGGCTGA
The DNA here is from genome assembly GCF_000243295.1 of Trichechus manatus latirostris. Lineage (NCBI taxonomy): Eukaryota > Metazoa > Chordata > Mammalia > Sirenia > Trichechidae > Trichechus > Trichechus manatus. Next base: position 792,543 of record NW_004444214.1, read on the forward strand.
ATGGACACAGGAAACCCAGGATAGAAAAGGGGAGTGTGCTGTCACATTATAGGGATTGCAACTAGTGTCACATAATAATATGTGTTTAAATTTTTGTATGAGAAATTAACTTGAGTGGTAAACTTTCACCTAAAGCACAAAAAAAGCCCACAGCATTAAAATATATACATATACACTTTATACATCCATAAATTTAATCAGATACTTATCCATTACATCTTAAAATGACAAGAATACTGTATTAGTTTTCTATTGCTGCCAGAATAAATGACCACAAATGTAGTTGGCTTAAAACAACACCCATTTTCATCTCACAGTTTCTGTAGGTCGGAAGTCAGGGTGCAACATAGCTTAGCTGGGTCCTTTGCTTAGAGTCTCCCAAGGCTGAAATCAAGGTGTGGGCAGGACTGTGTTCATTTCTAGAGGCTGGGGGGGGTGGTGGGCGAGACTCCACTTCCAAGCTCATTCTGCTTGTTGGCAGAATTCAGTTCCTTGTGGCTGCAGGGCTGAGCTCCTCATTTACTTTCTGGCTGTCTGCCAGGGGCCGCTCCAAATCCCTTAAGACGTCTTCTTCATTCCTTGTCCTGTTGCCCCCTCCATCTTCAAATCAGCAATGGTGAGTTGAGTCCTTCTCACATTTTCGTATCTCTGTTCTGTACAGCTGTTTCCATGCCCTTCCGCCACATCTGTCTTTTGCCTCCAGCTGGAGAAAGTTCTCTGCTCTTCAGTGCTCATGTAATTAGACTGGACCCACCTGAATAGTCCAGGGTAATCTCTCTATTTTAAGGACCGAACCTTAATTGGAGGACCCCTGGTGGTGCAGTGGTTTAAACGCTCAGCTGCCAACCAAAAGATCAGTGCTTCAAACCCACCAGCCACTCTGCTGGAGAACAATGTGGCAGTCTGCTTCTGTAAAGATAACAGCCTTTGTAATCCTATGAGGCAGTTTTACTCTGTCCTATAGGGTCACTATGAGTCGGAATTGACATGAAGACAATGGGTTTAACCATTATTGGGCTTCCCTGGGTGGTGTAAATGGTTAAGGTGCTGGGCTGTAAACGGAAAGGCTGGAGGTTCAAGTTCACCCGAAGGTGGCTTGAAAGAAAGACCTAGTGATCTATTTGTGGAAAATCAGCCATTGAAAACCCTGTGGAGCACAGTTCTACTCTGACAAACATGGAGTCGCCATGAGACAGAGTAGACTCAACTACAACTGGTTTTTAACCTTAACTGCAAATGCAAAGTCCCTTTTGCCATCTAATGTAATACATTCACCGGTTTTGGGGACCAAGACGTAGACATCTTTGGGAAGTCATTCTGCCTACCACAAATACAGTTATTGGGACAAATTGATAAGCGATATTTCTTTCAAATTTGAAAAATTGTGTATAAAAATATTTTCATAATGCAATTGTTTTCAGACATATTTTCAAGCACTCTGGGTCATGAGAAAGAACCACCAGTAAAGCCAACAATCTTATTTTGGATCACATTTTAACCCACTAAACTCATTAATTGCCTTTCTATCCATTACTACTGCGCAATGAAGGATGCAGAAGGTAGCATTCGCCTTGTTTTGAAGCTGGCAGTGGTTGAGTTACTCATCAGCCATTAGTACAACACTCACCAATGGCCTCCATTTCTTGACCATGTGATGGATGAAGTTTCTATTGATTAATGTGAAATGGGCTTATGTCATTTTTCTTGGTAATCTAGGATAAAAAATGTTAAAAGCAGTGAAAATAGCCTCCATGAATTAAAGGTTGTCCGCAAGCAAGCAGTGCATGGTGGCAATGCTGTGACGAGGTTTCACCTACAGGTTGCTCATTGCTGTTGTTGTTGTGTGCAGTTGAGTCGATTCTAACTCACAGCAACCCCATGTGACAGCACAGAACTGCCCATAGGGCTTCTTAAGCTGTAATCTTTACGGGAGTAGATCACCAGGTCTTTCTCCCACGGAGCCGTTGGGTGGTTCAAACCTCCAGTCTTTTGGTTGGCAGCCAAGCTCTTAACCATTGTGCCACCAGGGCTTCTTCAGGTGTTCATTAAGAAAATTGAAAGGAGCTTCTCGGTTCCCAGGTACTTGCTTTCCCACCTCTTGGCTTCACATGTGATGCTGCTGTGGAAGACTCTATTCCAGACCTTTGATCCCCTAGGAATGACATAATCTAGCAATACGTGACAGTGTGCCACCACACTGTTAGAAAGTGTGGTACTAGCAGTGAATTACCGGCTCTCCATGGGTTACAAATGTGTGTATGTGAGTGTTGCCTAAGACCATATAAATAGGCTTAAATGTATTTGCATATTGTCAAGAAATCCATTAACCTTTTTGTTTTCAAATAGAACTCTGTGAAGTATTTCTACATATTAGAAACCACAGGAACACATATAAATTGAATCACTTCAATATTTAGGTTTCTAGTTTCTTGTCATATTGAAATATAAGTAGCACTGCGGGATTTCCAATATCCACCTCTCTCTGTTTGATGCAGAAGGCATTTTTGTCCATAATTAAATCTGTGCTCTTTCTTGCTAAGAGAATTGAAATATCCTAGTGTTTTATAAGAAGTTTTGACATTCTCTTTCCATTTAAGCCATGTTATGACATCTCACAGTTTTCCTTCTAAAAGGGCATGAAAAACACATTGCACACTTACCGGGACCCTGCCTAATCAGGCAAGAAACAGAGCTCTCTCAGCCAAAATGTAGCTGCTGGTAAGTCTAGGATACATAATGGAACTAAGCCAAAACACCTCCAAAATGAATACAGTAAGGACTATGTTTTGTTCTACTCTAAATTTTTCTGACTTTGAAAGTTGCTTCTCCTCCTCTTCCTCTTCTCCTTCACCTCCTCCTATCCCTCCATCTTCTCCTCTTCTTGTTCCTCCTTCCCCTCTTCCTCCTTCTCTTTCTCTGTCATCTTCACTAATGAAATAAGCTGGGCTCTCAAATCAACAAGACCTGATAGCTATCTGACTACATCTATTAAATCTAAAAAGAGAATGCTTCGGTATGAAGGAGAAATGAAATGCTCCATCAAGAAAACCTAGAAAGACAATGTCAGACATGACACTGACTAGCATTTAGCCATGGGATCAAGCCCAGTGTCAAGGCCCCTGTTAAAGAGATGATGCAGAGATTTATAGTTTAGGAACTTAGGGTCTTACGGTTCCAGAGATTAAATCATCACTGCCTACTGTTATGAATTAATTCACTTGTATTTCTTTTTCCATTTCATTCTTTTAGCCTGTCAACAAATATTTTACTAAGAGACTACTCACATGTACAACATTGCGGTTAGTGGCTGGGGATAAAATGGGAGAAAATCAGACTGAGTCCTTGCCCTCATGGAACTTAAGGTTAACTAGGAATGAAAGATAGTAATCAAGTACAGGCAGTCGCCGGGTTAAGAACGAGATCACTTCCTGTGTCTTTAAGTCGAATATGTAGGAAAATTGGAACAGGTGCATATGGTTTTTATTTAGCCTTACTTTAGTGCAAGAAAAGGCTCAAAGCCTTTTCAATAACCTGAAAGCTGCACTTGGAGCAAGTGAAGGTGACTGTGATGAAGAATTTGTTGCAAGTAGGGGTTGCTTCAATCGTTTCAAAGTGAGCGCAAATTTACAAAACATTAAAGGGCAAGTACAAGTTGTTTACAAGTCGGACATTCATAACCTTGGGAATTGCCTGTAATCACATTGAAAGATGTGCAAAGTATTACGTGTTTTATAAAAGAGAAGAGTGTATAATTACTGATCATGGTAGAAGCAGGGAAACTTCTGGGTAACAGGCAGAGCCTTACGGAGTTTCTTAATGATTGATCCAGTGATGTGGGTACCCCTGAAACAAGATAAATAGATGGGTATTCCTCGAGTGAGAAACACAGGTCTAAAAGATGTTTGCTATTGTCCTAATAATTACTTCATGGAAAGAAAAGGATTCTAGCCCACCAGGAAACAGACAATAGTAAGAACATATTCACAATCACAAAGGGGGTAGGGAATGACATTGTTTATAGATGTCCTAAATAGCCTAAAAGTTTTGGTTCATGCCTTTGTCCCCCTTTATAGTTTTCACAGGATTTGGGATTTGACTCTAAAGACATGCTCTGCAATCGTATAGAAGTTTCCACATCATTGATTATTTAGGATGTTTGTTTATCTTCCTCTTCATGGACAGTTATAGCTTATTTTTGTTTTGTTTTTTGAGAGATTCTATTTCAGCATCCTACTGCATGCAGATCCAAAAACCATCCTGGTGCCACCAGACACCATGTGAGTGAAGCAAACAATCTGATCTTTTCCAATGTGTTATTTCAGAATCGAGCGCTTCATTCTGCAATTGACTCAAGACCTGAATCCAGTAGTCAGTAATTAGTTTTGGATTTGAATTTTGGACTTGTTGGATAGCCTGGATGTGTTAATTTGTTTAATATACTAATCTGTTGAAACACGAACATTTGCATCTTGAAACGACTTTTATGTGGTTGTCTTGTTTAATTGGAGTATACCATATGCAATTAAGAGGCAATATTTCTTCCAAAATATACCAAAATCTTGAACCAACCCCAAAACATTTCTATACAGATATTTGCTCTCTTAGCCCTAGATAACTCACAGGTCTTAGTTAGGGCTTCAGTTTTGACAGCTTGTGCAGATCTGGTGTCTTGGAGAGGGTTGAGTTTGAACAAGCCTTAGTAGATTGTGATTGCATATCTATCTGGCTAGTCTCCTTGCCCAGTTCTCTAACAGGACTATTCACAAATAATCCACAATCTAGGTTGTCTAAACGGATTTCAAGGAGATCAGATAAAAGTAGGGAGAAGTCCCAAATAAGTGCATAACAGCCATGAGTTACTCTCCTCTGAGAAGGGGGAGTGGCAGGTTTTAGGGTGTTGTAGCAATGGATAGAAATATGTGCAGCTGAAAGGTAAAGGATTTCAAGGAAATTCAGTCTAGAAACAGAAAAATACCAGGTGTTTTCCGTCAAAAGTAAGCTCTGAATCACTTGAGCACATAGTGTTAAGTGACGATCCTAACAATAAGGCAGCAGAGACCTCAGTTGACCTTGAGCTACTGCCACTTATACAAAGAAAAAGGGTAGGCTTTTGTCATGAAATCAATTGTGAAGCTATAACAAGCAATGGGTCTCTGATGTCCATTAAAGCTCCAAAACCTGTCTCAGTGTACAAACAGAAATATTTATGATGATTGGAGAATCTTTTAAGTTGAAAAAGACATTCTCTAATGAGTCTGTGTCATGCAAGGGCTCTGGAGTTTCAGCTTTCATTACATTATAGGAAGGGGCAGCTGCTCCAGAAAAGTTACGAATCCAATGTCTGCAATATCCTATGGGACCAAGAAATCCTGTAACTTGTCTTTTGATAATTGGCCAGGAAAGTTATGAATAGCTTCCAGTCTTTGAGGGGAAAGAGATTCTTAATTTTTGTTTGATGTCATAGTCAAGATAATGCACTTGGGTCTGCTAAAATTGGAGTTTATCCTTAGAGACTTTGTGGCCCTTGTACACAAACACTGTCATTAAATAGAAGAAATCAGTTCTGCAAGACTCTCCATCTAGATAACAAAAGTTCATCCTCATATTGTTTAAGAGTGGAGTCCTGGGGAAACTGGATGTCTCTTGTGGCATGCAGAGACTCAGTTCTGGTTGAGTATTTTTGCAAGAACTAAGAGGATGCTTCTGAAAAAAACCTTGGGCACCATTTTCCATGTATACTGTTGATTTCCTCAAGTGAACACAAATAGATACTGTAAGTCTGGGAGGAAGGATATACTAAAGAATGCTGAGCCAAGATCTATCACTGTAAGAAGGCAACTATCTCAGAGATGGGAAAGAGGATGGTATTGGAGTTGGAGACTACAGAGAAGAAGGAAGTACAGTCTTACTAATAGACCTTAAATCTTGAGTAAAGTGGTAACCATACCAATTTGTCTTTGCGAGGGGCAGTGCCTGGGTATTACCAGGGCTAGTAATGATAAGTCCTTCCTGTAGATATGTGGCTATAATAGGCATCCAATGCACTCTAACAAATGCAGAAATATAAAATTGAATGTAATTAGTTCATCCAAACTCAGATTAACCTGTACAAAATAGGAATGCCAAATGATCCTTGAATATATCATATGATGGTACATTTATATATTATAACATTTATCACCCTTCTTTTAAAAATCATCCTCTAGGATTATTAACATGTTTGCATGTGTTGTTGAATAGATGAGCACATCACAAATGTTTCTCTCTCATACTTTGCTCTGTGTCTTCTCTGCAGATTGTATTTTTTGTTATGTTCCTACCTCAGCAATCAGTCATTCCAAAGCCCACACTCAGAAATAGTGGTCATTTTACAAATCATGTGAGCTACAATACTATGAAGTTCCATTCATTCACTCATTCTTCCATGCTTTTGTTTATTCAATGCCACTATTAATCATCTTCTAGATGCCAGACAATGTTAAACTCTGTGATCCCACGAAGCTGAGATCATGCAATTATTGAAAACACAGAAACTGCCACAATAGAAGATACTACTTCTTGCAATCTTTTACCCATACCATTGATAGGACTATATCTCTTACAAATTATGTAATCTATCCTATACTAGGAAACACACCAGATACAATTAGGAAGAAGCAATTTCTAACTGTTTTCCTGGCAAAGAATATGTACGTATATTATGTCATCCAACTCCCAACTACATGAATGAAAACCTCTGATATTTTCCTCAGGAAAGATTTTCTAAAGCACTTACTAATTCAGCCTTGGATGTAGTAGCGGCATATTACAAATCAAGAAGAGAAGGTTTCATATCAGAATAACCTCAGGGCAAGTAAAAAGGTAAAAATACTTCTGAAATTATTCGATGGGCATTCAAAGAAACTGGCTACAATTAAACCTTACCTCCAACAGAGCGGAGCTGAACATAACAGAATATAGATACCATGTTAGCAGACAGACCTGCAAGCGTGTTGACGTTAATTGAAAAGAACACTGTATTTGCCAGAGTTGAAGTTTCCGAGCCTGTCTAGGCACTTACCGAAAACTCATTTGAGAATTCCCTTCTGATGTCTGTTTAACCTGGGTTTCAAACCCCCAGGAAAACCATGATCTCTTCATCTATATCTGATACAGCGGGAGGCAAGACACTAAATAAACTGAACAAGAGCTGAGAAAGATGGAAGTCTTAAATTTGAATTCTACCTGTGGCTCCCTTGCTACAGACACTCTTGTTCCTGGGGAAACCTCAGGCTGTTAAAAATGAGAAGCAAAGGTGGGAGTCAGCCCCTTCACACACAAATGTTTCCTATCCGTCTGAGGGCTGCTGCTGATTGATTTGTTCCTCCTAAGGCAAACCATGAACTGTGCCTCTTATAAAAGCAGTTGGATACAAAGTGGTGGCATGTCAGAATGATAACAACAACAACAAAGGACAGAAGAATGCCAATTAGCAGAGGAAACCAATTAAAATGAGTGATTTCAACAATTTTTAATTTGTACCTAAAATTTCATGAGGGGAAATTTCTTTTTTTTTGGTGAAAGTATACACAGCCAAAGATACATCATGTCAACAATTTCTACATGTACATTTCAGTGACATTGGTTACCTTCTTCAAGTTGTGCTACCATTCTCGCTATCCTCTTCCAAATTATTCCACCACCATTATCTTAAACTCACTGCCCCCTAAGCTTCAGCGGGGGCGGGGGGGGGTGTTAATATGGGGTCACCAATCGAATCCATGAAACATAGTCTTTTCTAACTCATCAGCGTCACCTCCACAAACCCTCAGACTTCTGTTTACACAAATGCATTGTTTCACATACTCATTCATTCATTTATTCAAACGTAGTGTTCCTCAGATGCACAATTCCTGAAGGGTGGTCTTGTTGAATGATTGTCACTTTTTAATGCTAACTAAAAGAACCCTGGTGGCACAATGGTTCAGTGCTTGGCTGCTAACCGAAATGTTAGCATTCAGAACCCACCAGCAGCTCCACGGGAGAAAAGACCTGGCAATCTGCTCCTGTAAAGATGACAGCGAGGAAACCCTACTAGGCAGTTACACTCCATCCTATAGGTCGGTATGAGTCGAAATTGACTTGACAGCACCCAACAACAATGCTGAAAAGGCAATGGGTTTTGCTGCTCTCCTTCAAATACAAGAATTTAGGTAGATGCTGAAATAAGTCTTTGAAACAATGAGACTTAAACCAGCCTATTTTGTTTCCTACTGCCCTGTGGACAAAATAAATCTATGCAATGTTTTCAGGTCAGATATTTTGGCTTTACAGAATAACAATAGATTTGAAATTCTTACCAAGATTTTATTGAGCTAATGGTTTACAAGTAACCCATAGCATTTGGTATCTAAACAATGTGTGAACATGAACACTTAATGCCCCAAACATGCTTTATGGAGTCCGTAAAACTATTCTTCATTCTATATTGTCAAGGTCAAAAGAATAAATCAAATCCACAAAAAAAATTTTTTTCTAAAATCCATATGCAGCAAGAAATCCCAGGGGCAAAAAGAACCCTTTCTAGTCTAGCTTTGAGTTTCCTCTCTGTTGCTAACTGTTCAGAAACATACCCAAGCAATTCAATATCGTCACAGGCTACTCACCTCCACATTTCTGTCTTTCAAATAGTTTATACCGTGAAATCACAAAGGTACTGATTGTCATTCTCAAAAGACAGAATCACTCTACTCTCACATCAAAAGCATTTGAATTGTTCCTGTAGTTACGGAGAAGGTTAAAGCTAAAATGTTGAAACTGTTGCATAATTATTTACAAATGAAATAGCAAAGCACACCAGACAGCCAATTGGCACAGAATTGTGCATGCCCGGAAAACTAAAGATGAGCGCTTAGACTACGTCCAACATCTCTTATGCTTGATTTATGTGTATTTTCCACGTGTGGGTCTCCATATGTTCTAGTTTTCCCTTAAGAATCGATAGGGGAGTCCTTCCAAAGCTAATTTAACACCTGTGAATTCCCATAGGCTGTAACCAGAGATAGTAATCTGTTTGATTAAGTGAAGGCCTTAAATTTCAAACGTACTAAGTTCAGCTTCTGTATCAGGACTCTATTTTCACGAGAAATTTATTTTTAATATTAGTGATTATGTGAAAAGGGGCATAATTACAGGGGCTAACAGATGTACATTTTTAGTTTCCTGATACTGGAAGCATGAAAAGTTCCTCAACTTTGATATCAATGGAATTTTTTTTTGGAAATTCATACATCACATATGTAGAATAACCAAGCAATAGCTTTTTTTTTTTTTTTTAAATAAAAGGTCTCATATCTTACTCACAGAGTTTATCTATTGGTTTGTTGTACTGGGGTGGCTTGAGTGTTGCTATGATGTTGGAAGCTATACCACTGGTGTTTCAAATACCAGCAGAGTCACCCATGGTGGACAGGTTTCATCCAAGCTTCCAGACTAAGACTAGGAAGAAAGGCCTGGTGATCTACTTCTGAAAATTAGTCAATGAAAACCCTATGGCTCACAACAGAATATTGTCCAACTAGACTCAAACATGCCAATGATCATGAAGATGGCACAGGACCGGTGACATTTTATTTTGTTATACATAGGGTCACCATGAGTCAAAGCCAACTCGACAGCAGCTAACATCATGTCTTACTCACAGGGTCCTTTGTACTTTGGGCAACTCTTGTACCTGGATTATATATAACAAAAAGCATATTTCCTTTTCTAGATTTATCTTCCAGCTAAGTAAGAGTTGGACTATTTTCCCCAAGCTTTTAACTAAAAGAGTGATGATCTGTCTGCCTGAGAGAGGCTTTAACACTGTGCCTTGGCCTTTTTAAAGCAGTCCCCTTTTCTAAAGACATTCTAACAAGGGCCGATATATCTCATTGTCAAAACTAGAGAGAAATCTGCAAGCTGCAATCATCTAAGGAAGTTTTACAAACAGAATAAAAGCTAGCAATATAGATCCCAAAAGTGATTACTATGACTACAAAATATAGACCCACCACAGAAGAAGTGAAGGGAGGAACACAAACAGAAACCTATAACACCAGTGTTCATGGCGGCACTATTCACAATGGCCAAAATGTGGAAACAACTGAAATATCCATCAATAGATGAATGGACAAACAAAACGTGGTACATACATACAATGGAATATTATTCAGCCATAAAGATAAATGAGGTCCTGATACATGCTACAACACAGATGAACCCTGAAAACATCATTCTGACTGAAATACGTCAGTAGCAAAAGGACAAATACTGTATGATCCCACTTGTATGAAACAAGCAAATATACAGAAACCGAAGATTATTAGTGGTTACCAAGGTGAGAGGAAAGGGGAGACGGGAAGTTTTTGCTGAGTTTATGTTAATGGTGGTGGAATGATTTGGAAAAGAATAGCTAGAATGGTTGTACAACTTGAAGAATGTAATCAATGTGACTGAACTGTACATGTAATTACTGAAAAGGCGTATGTTTTGCTATGTATATTTTCAACACAACAAAAAATAGAGAGACCCATGAGAAAGTATTAAAGGACACTAGAGATAGGGTATATCGATGGTTTTTACGATAAACTTCATGAAGGGTAACCTCGTGCTGATAAAATTCACAGCCCCAACCATGGTCTTGGGGAATATCTAGCTCAACTGGCATAACATAGTTTATAAAGAAAATGTTCTACATTCTACTTTGATGAGTAGTGTCTGGGGTCTTAAAAGCTTCTGAGCAGCCATCTAAGATACTACCCTGGTCTCACCCCATCTGGAGCAAGGGAGAATGAAGAAAACCAAAGACATGAGGGAAAGATTAGTCCAAAGGACTAATGGACCACAACTACTACAGCCTCCACCAGACTGAGCTGAGCACGACTAGATGGTGCCCGGCTACCACCACCGACTGCTCTGACAGGGATCACAATACAGGGTCCTGGACACAGCTGAAGAAAAATGTAGAACAAAATTCTAACTCACAAAAAAAAAAAAAAGACCAGACTTACTGATCTGACAGAGACTGGAGAAACCCAGAGAGTATGGCCCCCAGACACCCCTTTAGCTCAGTAAAAGTCGAGAAGGGGAGAGTGTTGACAAGCCGTGGGGTTGGTACTAATGTCACAAAACAATACGTATACTAATTGTTTAATGAGAAGCTAGTTTGTTCTGTAAACCTTCATCTAAAGTATAATAATAAAAATTCATGGCCCCAAGCTTAGCAAGGTTTATTTCTTCCCTCTTCTAGCATCTTCCGCAAAGGTCACTTCATCAGAGAGAACTGCCCTGGATACTGTATCAAACGGAACACTCCCTCTACCACATCACTCACTGTCCCCTGGTTTTTCTCACAGCACTGGTTATTAGCTAACTTTATATTATATATTTACTTGTTTCATGGTTGTTTATGTTGCCCAGTAGAATGTAAGCTTCATGAGGGCCAGTTCTGTTTCAGTGGTCTCTATTCCCCAGTACCTAGAACAGTGGTACTTGGTAGGAATTCAATATTGCTGTTGTTGTGTGCCGTGGAGTCAGTTCCAACTCATAGTGACCCATGTGACAGAGCAGAACTGCCCCATAGGGTTTTCTTGGCTATAATCTTTATGAAAACAGATTGCCAGGTCTTTTCTTCCACTGAGCTGCTGGGTAGGTTCAAACCACCAACCTTTCGGTTAGCAGGCAAGTGCTTAACTGTTGTGCCACCAGGGCTCCTTAGGAATTCAATAAATGTATGTTAAACAAGTGAATGAGTAACTGAATCCTAGATTCCAACTATATAAACACCCACATACAATTACCACAATGACCAAACAGGGAAACAAATGACGATGCTTCAAAACCCAGAGAAATAAAATTAAGCTTTGCATCTTCTTAATTTATGTTTTATAATTTATTTCAAGGTTTCCTATGTGAGCAATTCCAGATTTTATTTCGGATGGTAACACAATTGGGACAGGTAAGATATAGATAGTGGCTTTGTTGCCTTTCATTTATTATCTCCCACAGAAAATGTAGCACACCCACACGCTTTGCCCTTTCCTTTTATACTCCAGTGTTACATAAAATCTCAGTACCTTTGAGTCAATAATATTATTAGCAGCAATTATAAGTCACTTCTTTGTCTCTGATTTTATGCATCATAAGATAGTTATCCTTTTATAGCATCATTAAAATAGTCTACAGAATGCAGCCTTCAGAAGGACTTTCTTTCCCTCCATTCTATGTCTTCACCTAAACACCCAATTTAAGCATAACCATATAGTCACACTGTCTTGCGGTTATTCTCGTCCTAATTTTTCTTCAACAATTGGTCAGGTTAACCTTTACTGAGGTCTTATCTCATTTGGATTGCTCTTCCATCATTCCCCAAGTGCTGTCTTCTTTAATATTTCCACTTTTATCACCTAATTTTATTATTTGGTATTAAACATATAACTGCCTGCCAAAGCCTGGTAAATTGTCACTTTACCAATTGTATCTCATGCCTCCCCTCAGAGCAAAGCAGTTCCAGCTACACACCTCACAGAGCCCTGTGCCAAACACACCTCATTACGGCTCATCTTTTTTTTTTCTTTTATTGTGCTTTACGTGAAAGTTTACAATTCAAGTTAGTTTCCCATACAAAAATTTATACACACTTTGTTATGTGACCCTAGTTGCTCTCCCTATAATAGGAAAGCACACTCCTCCTTTCCACCCTGGATTTCCCGTGTCCATTTAACCAGCTCCTGTCCCTCTCTGCCTTCTCATCTTGCCTCTGGACAGGAGCTGCCCATTTAGATTCATGTATCTACCTGAGCTAAGAAGCACACTCTTCACGAGTATCATTTTATGTCCCAAGTCCAGTCTAATCTTTGTCTGAAGAGATGGCCTCCGGAATGGTTTTAGTTCTGGGCTAACAGAGCATCTGGAGGCCATGTCTTCCAGGGTCCCACTAGTCTCAGTCAAACCATTAAGTCTGGTCTTTTTACTAGAATTTGAGTCCTGCACCCCCACTTTTCAC
>NW_004444214.1:807111-809154 GCF_000243295.1 Trichechus manatus latirostris
GGGATGTCCTCAATTTCTTAGTGCAAATTCTCCTTTTTACGAAGGAGAAGGAGGGTAATGAGAAGTGGGTGCCGTAGATAAGGAAATTGGAGGCAGTTTCGCTTAGGGATAACCTGTTTCCATTGTTTAATTAAAAACATACATTTTTACAGGCTGTATACAAATGTTATGGCTGTAGAGGCAAAATAGAATCTTTCATGAAAAGATTCTAATTATGCTGCACAATTACATGGTATTTCTATAGGCAAAATGAATGTATTCTTATCTTTTCAATGCTGTGCAGGAAAAATGGCTTCTTGCTTTACACTATCCCTTCCCATTCTTTGTTAACTTAGCAGTGAAAGGCTGACCTGCCCTGCTGCATAAACATCTATCCTTGTTTCTACGTCTTTTGCCTGATAGTACAGAAGAGCACTATTAATGAAATAAAATATAACACCTATTCACCCAAAGAAGGCAGAGGAACAAGATGTAGCAAATGATTCCTAACAAAGAGACAAATAATTAATGGCTGCCTACCAACAAGGTACAACTATCTGGAGCAGTGTAATGATTATAAGTCATGCTGGTGAGAAGGGTTTTTTTTTCCTTTGTTGACCCCTGAGCAAGTACACAAAGGCTTGTGAGAAAAAAGAAAGTTTAACATGATTGTCCTCCATCTGCCCATCACGGTGTCTCCTACTATCACGCCTGTCAGTCCTCAGGAGAACAGCCTTGTGGCAGCAATGTTAGGCTTCTAAATAATACATCAAAACGGAGCTCATCATTTACCTTCATCATTATTTTTCCATGTCACCAAGTCGGGATTCTATTTTCATGTTCACTTAGAATTTCCATAGTCACCCTGAGTTGCAAGGTAGGGGGAGAATAAAGAGCCCTGGGAGTCAGAGAAAATGTCAGGTGGAAAGAATTGTTTGGGATCAACAGGCAAACAAAGAACTGCAGTGAAAATTGCAGGTGGAAAGAAAGATGCTCATTACCCCCGAGACAAAAATGTATGTTTTTTCTGCCTGTGCTTCGCCATACTCCACAGGGAATTGGAGGCCATCAGTTGAGTCTGACATCATGTTCTGTCATAGCTGCAGAGAAATGGCTGCAATATGGAAACAACATCAGGAATGGCATCTGATAGATGGAAATGAAAAACCCTATGAAATGACTCGTGTAAAGCTAAGCCCATCGATGATGGCTCAGAGTGTAATTTGCATTCCAAACCTTATATTAGCCAGTATTTTCCACCAGTTATTTTAAGCGATGCCATCAAGTATTTGCTTGACAAAAAAGTTATTTGACTATCTCAGGAACAAATGTCTTGATAAATCTCTGAAATAATGCTGCTCTTCTCATATATGGTATTCTCTCAAGAATAGTGACACTATCAGGAAATTGAGAGTCTAATGAAAGCTCAAAATAATAAATTTCATTTGTCTTAACATACTGAATATTTTCAAGTAATTGTATTCCCATCAGGAAATCTGGAGTATAATCAAAATAATGATTTATTTTCCAAAAAAGTTTTTACTTTAGCATTATTTAATGCCAAACATGCTTCCTGATAAATGAGCTTAAATAATATTATTTTTATCTTTACTAATCCTCACTAGAATTTAGGGAAGAGAATATGAGAAAAATCTTCTACTATTTGACAAACCTATTATTTTGGAAATAGTTCCTTTCTGCTTTTCTTACAAAATATCACAGCATCTGGTTTAGGTGACTGCAAAATGTCAACAAGGAATTTAAACAAACATTTATCAACCAGGGTATAAAACCCCCCTAAGAAGAAAATTGTAGCAAGAATTAAGCATGAGTCAATTGAGAATTTTAAAAAATTTTTAATTGTTTCTCCATTGTAACAATCCTTTACTCTCACTCTGTAATATCTAAATCAGAAATGCTGTCCTAGAAAAATGTTTGAAAAAAGGAAAGGATTTTTGCTACCTATGGTGTAAAGAATTAACTTTAACCAAAGAATTTGGTCTTCTTCCCTGGGTTGCTGAGAGATAACCCTCTAAAACCTTGGAATTTCCCCAGTAATTAAAG
>NW_004444214.1:809588-810919 GCF_000243295.1 Trichechus manatus latirostris
AAGTAAGGGGAGCCTGAAGAGCCCTGTGCTTACAGCTGGCATCCTGAACGGGTAGTGGGACAACCCCAAATTTAGAATCAGCAAGTCAGAAGTGAGTGTGTTACGGGGACTTCAAGCTTCTGGCTAGTGTCTGAGGTCATGGGCAGACTTAGCAGTCTGGAGGACTGTGCCTTGTAACTTGTGAGCTCAGACCTCACTCCAGGTGGTTTGGCCCAAAGGAATAAGTGTTGTATGTGCAGTTGGTGTCAGAACAGAAGTGGAACAGAACTGAATTTATTTGAGATTGCCAATTGATCCCGACAGTTTGGTGTAAGAGAAGTAGGATTTGGTTTTTCCACTCAGCACTACCTTAACTAAATAACCATTTTGGTGCCTTTCACCCTCATTCTCTCAAGTGTTCAGTGTCCCATAGTACCATGGTGCCCTGATACTGTGTCCCCAGCATATAAATGTACCAGTCCTGACCAATCCCAAATACCATCACGTCTATTTTTCCACAGCCATCAAAATGTGTTTTTGCTGTCTTTCTTCTCCACATATCAACTAAGAGCCCACACAGGCAATGCAAAGTAATCAACTACTTAATTTCAATTTAAAGTTAAAGTGATATCGCTGGATAATTACTTTCTATAATAATCAGATATTGTAATGTTATTATTACACATTGGACTATAAGTCCCTTAGGGAGGTTGTGTCTTGCACAACTTACAAAGGAAATGTGTATATTATTTCATTAATTTAGTGAAAAAAAGCATTACATTATATACACCAAATTCTAAAGACTTTAAAAACCTAAAGGGTAAGTCCATATATATTAAAAATCGTTTTTTTTTATTTCCCCCATAAATCTGAAGACATAATGGGAATTTCTAGAACCTTGAGTAAAACATGCCATCAATAAATTTTTGGTGCATTGATTAATATTTGCTGCTTAGTTCTTAAGAGAGTCAAAGCTGAAATTAGCCTGGGTTTAAAACCTGCCTCCATCAACTACTAGGTGTGTGACCTGGGGTACTTACCTACCCTTTCTGAGCCTCAGGATCCACATGTATAAATGAGCATAATACCTGTGTTTGCTTCATGTAGTTGGTCTGGTGATCAGATGACACCATGTGTAAAAGGTGCTTCATGTGATACCTTGCCTAAAGTGCTCAGTGAACATCCACTATGGTTATTATTTTTATTTTTTTCCCCATACAAAAATTTATACATACATTGTTATGTGACTCTAATTGCTCTCCGCATACTATGACAACACACTTCTCCTTTCCACCCCTGATTCCCCATGTTCATTGAACCAGCTCCTAACCCTCTCGGCCTTCCCATCTCAA
>NW_004444214.1:816391-846551 GCF_000243295.1 Trichechus manatus latirostris
AATTCTTGGCTGGCAGCTTTTTTTCCTTCAAGCCTTTATATATGTCATCCCATTGCCTTCTTGCCTGCATGGTTTCTGCTAAGTAGTCCAAGATTATTCTTATTGATTCTCCTTTGTAGATGATTTTTCATTTATCCCTAGCCGCTCTTAAAATTCTCTTTATCTTTGGTTTTGGCAAGGTTGATTATAATATGTCTTGGTGACTTTCTTTTGCTATCTACCTTATGTGGGGTTCGATGAGCATCTTGGATAGATATCTTCTCATCTTTCATGGTATCAGGGAAGTTTTCTGCCAACAAATCTTCAACAATTCTCCCTGTGTTTTCTGTTATCCCCCTCTGTTCTGGCACTCCAATCACTCGTAGGTTATTCCTCTTGATAGAGTCCCACATAATTCTTAAGGTTTCTTCAATTTTTTAATCCTCTTATCTGATTTTTCCTCAGATAAGTTCGTGTCAAGTGCTTTATCTTCAATCTCACTAATTCTGACTTCCATTGCCTCAGTTCTTCTCCTATGACTTTCTATTGAGTTATCTAATCCTGAAATTTTGTTGTTAATCTTCTGGATTTCTTATTGCTGTCTCTCTATGGATTCTTGCAGCCTGTTAAATTTGTCATTATGCTCTTCTCTAGCCTTTTTAATTTCCTCTATTGCGTGTTCTGCATTTTGATTAATTTCCTTCCTAATTTCTTGAAGAGTTCTGTATATTAATTTTTTGTATTCTGCCACCAATAATTCCAAGAAATTTCCTCCTCTGGAAAATTTCTAGAGTCTTTATTTTGGGAGCTTGCTGAAGCCATCATGGATTGCCTCTTTATGTGATTTGGTATTGACTGTTGTCTCTGAGCCATCAATAAATTATTATATTTATTTATGTTTGCTTACTGTGTCCTAGCTTCTAGTTTTGTTTCGATAGGCCCAAATAGGCTGCTTGTATGAACCGGTTTGATTATTGGCACCTTTGAAGCTCTAATGTCCTGTCACCAGGTGGTTAGATCTGTTAATAGGTATGTGAGCTCAGGAGTCTGCCCACTTCTACTGTATGGATTCAGCTCAGGTGCCCAGGTAGATAGCCACCAAGTGTGTGGTGTAGGCTCTCACTTACAGTCCTAGACAGGCAGGGGTGATTGGTGTAGGCACAGGCATCTGGCTGATGCAGGGGGACACACTCTGAGCAAGGCAGGGGGCTGACGGCCACCCTTGAGTGTCCAGGAAGAAGGTGTGTCCCTGTTCCCTAGAGCGCATAGGTGGGTGGGTTTTGCAGCCGGTCTATGAGCACCTAATGCTGTAAGAGGCACCTCTTATTCATGGGTCCCTATCGCATGTAGCTAGGTGTCATAGGTGGAGCCACCAGTTCTCAGGCCCCTGATATGGGTAGGTGAAGACCCTGCTTAATGGGCAGAGCAGTGTCAAATGTCAAGAACCTGCTGAAACAGTTGAAGTTAGGGTTCCAGTATATACCCTGTTGTACTGCAGTAATGAGGGCCTGTGCTGTTGAGATGGGCCCACAGAAGTCTATGCGGGGAAAAGCCACTCAAAGTCCGTGGATCTCTTATTCCTTTGCCTAGGCAAAGGAGCTGTGCCTACCCTGGTTTCCTGGCTTAGGGGAGCCGGCAGTTTATTTTTTCCCGTTTGGTTATTAGTTCACTCTCCAAGGCAGGGAGAATGGCTCCAGGTGTGTGACAGATCCTACTTCCAGCCCAGGGGACTCGGCAATTGCTGACATCTATCCAGGACCAAATACAGAGCAGGGACCAGGGAGGTAAATGGGAGACAGATTTTTCCCTAAGGGGGGTGTTTTTGATACACACCGTAGGCTGTACGCAATTACTTATCTTTCACCAATGAGGCTGCTTCTCACTGGTTCTGGGTGGCTGTGTAGACTCTCTGGCGCTGGGTCTCTCCCGGTGCGGAAAGGGTGCCTCCCAAGGACCACTGCTTGCCTGCCTCACCACTCACCCACGAGCTGCTCAGGCCTGAAGGGCTCAGGCTGTCTCTGGGTCAGGTCTGGCAACTCCTCACTGCTTCTGAACCGTCTCTTCCTCCCCCGCCACTCAGTCCGGTTCCTCAACTCTGCCTTTGATTGTCAGGGATCCCAGATTGCCATACGTAATCGAATCACTTGTTTTTTTGGGTCTTTGTTGTAAGACGGTCTACCAGAAACAGCTGACTACTCTGCCATCTTGGCCCCGCCTCCTGGTTATTATTTTTGTATTAAATACTGATCTCTATTTTAAATAATATCTTATTATTCTTTAGATCTTAATATGATACATAAATTTATTTTAAGGTATTCTTGCTTTGACATTTTCCTTTAAAAATAAGAACCCCTCTGTCTTATCATCTATAACAAAGACAAATACTGAAACATCACAAAGAAAATAAGTGATGGAAATTTTTAATAGGCTTCAAATTTACATAACTAATTAAATAGAACCTGAATAAGTAGCATTAGGTTAGCATAATTTTTCCCCTATTGAGAACATACTAAGTTTTCTGCAAGATAATGCATCATCCTATGGATCATACTGGATCCACAATCAACACCCATGGAAGCAGCAGTCAAGAAATCAAATGATGCATTGCACTGGGCAAATCTGCTGCAAAAGATCTCTTTAAAGTGTTCAAAAGCAAAGATGTTACTTTAAGGACTAAGGCGCACCTGACCCAAGCCATGGTGTTTTCAGTTATAGGCATGCGAAAGCTGGACAATGAATAAGGAAGATCGAAGAATTGATGCCTTTGAATTATAGTGTTGGCAAAGAATATTGAATATAGCATGGACTGCCAAAAAAATGAACAAATCTGTCTTGGACGAAGTACAGCCAGAATGCTCTTAGAAGCAAGGATAGGGAGACTTCGTCTCACATACTTTGGACATGTTATCAGAAGGAATCAGTCCCTGGAGAAGGACATCATGCTTGGTAAAGTAGTGAGTCAGCAAAAAAGAGGAAGACCCTCAACAAGATGGATTGACAAAGTGGCTGCAACAATGGGTTCAAGCATAACAACAATTGTGAGATGGCGCAGGAGAGGGCAGTGTTTTTTTCCGTTGCACATAGGGTCACTATGAGTCAGAACTGACTTAACGGCACCTAACAGCAACAACTGCATCATCCTAGAAAAATAATACACAGAGCAAATAGATATTGCATTTTTTAACATCTATTGAGCAGACTGAAGCACAGTTTAGTAACTTGCCCAAGGCCACACAGCTAGTTAGATCTAGAGCCAGTATTAAAACATAAACAAGCTGACCCAGAGGTTCCTCTGTTAATCATTATCCTTCCTGGACACCTTTATTTGCTCTGGTGTCTTGGTATCACCATACTGAAAATGTCCTGTTCTAAATCAATTACAAATACATCCACCTGCTCCCACTAGATGCAAAGAAAATTAGAAAACCTGCAGACGTTTGATATGATGAAACATCATTCCCAGGAAAATAAATGCAACTTTTCTGATAAGAATTATATTAAAATTCTGAAAAAACTTTCAATTACCCCATCTCTTTGAAAAGCTTTAACCACAGAAATAAATTTGCACACATAGGAACACAAATTTCTTCCTGTAGCTTAACTTTAAGGAACAACCTTGACGAAGAAAATAAGTTGCGGATATCAGATGAAATATCAAACTTGAAAATGGTTTCTGTCCTAGGTACTAATAGTTATGTAATGACATATGCCCATTCAAATTCTTTAAAGGAAAAATAGAAAGGTCAGAATTTGTCAACAGTCACACCTGCTCTGGTTAGGGGCACAACGGTTTCAGCTGTAGATATACGAACACATTATGTCAGGGACCCCAACTGTGGTGTATTTTCACCCCTAAATTAGTTCTCTGTTAACCCAAGGCAGACATACCAACTCATTTTATGGCCACATTAAAAGTGAAACTTTGAACTCAGCCAGAGAAGACTCGAAATTACAGTTTCCCTCACAGCAGCAGTTTAGGCCCCTTCACGTACACGTAGTTGTTCCTGGGTGGTACAAGCAGTTAAATATTTGGCTGTTAATCAAGAGAGAGGTTGGTGGTTTGAGTCTACCCAGAGAAGCCTCAAAAGAAAGGCCTGGTGATCTTCTTCTGTAAAATCAGTCATCAAAAACCCTATGGAGCATAGTTCTACTCTGACTCACGTGGGGTTGCCATGAGTCAGGGTCAATGAAATGGCAACTTTTTTTTTTTTTCTTTAATTCATAGCATTTCAGGTAACCACAGACCTCTCAGTGGTGCTGGGATGACCCTTGATGTGGTATAATTATTATAAAGAGAGAATGCCAGAGAGTAAAACTGGGGAGTCTCCAGGATTCTGGAGTTTTTGTTTTTGTTTTTTATTTGGGGGGTTGTTTTGTGTTGTTTTACAATTGTCCTTTTTATTTCAAAGTAAATTCTGGTCTCCAATAACAGCGCTATGAAACAAACAGTGAAGCGAAATGCTAGAGCTTGGTCTAGTCCCTAGTCCGGGGAACAGGACATGCACAAATTGCGTGTGTTCTTTCTTCTGTATCAACTGTCAATGTGCATGTCCATGTACATCAAAATGCCATGAACAGATCAAAAGCTGCCTTTAACATCAATTCCATAGGACCCTGGAAAAATGAATTCAGGAACACACAATCTAGTTCACTGTAGTCTTGAGAACATCAGACATTCTTTTTAGAAAATCAAAAAAGAGAGGGAGAGAGATTTTGGCATCCAGCCTACAGATTCCCTTTCAAATAACTCTCATCAAATGAGGCAAACTAACTTCCTACCTCCCCCCGAAAAAATCACATATTGTGATAAGTTATGAACAACATTGATTTTATTTTCTCTTTTGCTCAGGGTTTAACTTGATACATATGATAAGCAAATGAGTCAGAACTTATGCAACAAATGTTTTTATAATATAAGAAAATCTGTTTATCCTTTAATAAGATTAATGAAATTATCATTATTAAAATAATAGTTATTATATTTGGTTTGCCTTCCACAGGTCAAACGCTGTGCTGGGAGCCTTACAAACATTGAATCTAATCTATCACTGTCTCTGTTTTACTAGATTGACACAGCAGCTGCAACAATGGGCTCAAGCATAACAACAATTGTGAGGATGACACAGGACCCAGCAGCGTTCGTTCTGTTGTACATAGGATGCCTATGAGTCAAGACCAACTCAATCGCACCTAACAACAACAACATATAATATAGTATTGTCCCTCTTAGTGATAATCACTCAGTTTAGCACAAAATTGACATCAGTGCTTTCACTTCATGTAAAATATGTCTATGACACCTATGTCAGGGACTCAGGACCTGATTGATGCACACCAGCAAGGAGCTGCCCTGAGGAACTTGACAGAGATTGAGCAGACCATTCAATCTTCCTAACAATCCCAGAGACTGAGACTGGGAGGTAAGCACGCTGGCGTTGATCACTCAGGCATACTGGGCAGTCTTCTCTGCAGGCAGAACTATGTCCTTTCCACTAAGCTACGTGCTTTCAGAAAAATGGAGTTCTTCCTAGTAGTAGCAGTGCCAAATTATTTCCAAATCTGAGATTCAACTGAGTAAAACTGAAGAGCAAAAAATGTTATTTTGGAGTCAGATCACCTTCTGGCATCTCAGTATTCAAATAAGACATCCTCCTTCCCTGAGCACTGAGAGAACAAAGGTAGAAGCCCGCCCCACCCAGTTCCTCCAGGGCCATCCAAGATCAACAAGTGACCACTCCCCAGAGAGCAGAGCTTCAGTGCAAAGGCACATACTAACTGAACAGCCACACTCCCAAAAGCCTTGGTCTGACCTTGTTCCTTCAAGACACCTTTCCTTTGAGGGCACCAACCATACGGATGGCCCAGAAATCAGTCCTATGAAGTGGGAGAAGGAAGAGGTGGTGGAGAATGATAGGAAGGGAGTGGAAAGAAAATGGACCGCTTCTTTATGCTCTGCATGCTCCTCGAAAGAGACGGAACATCGGGTTGGTGTGAATGATTACATTACAAGAGGAACATCAGGATCCATGTGTCGCTAACGAGCGACTATTTGTGAATACAAGCACACATAAATTGTAACTTAAAGTTATCTTCCCCATAAATTTACTCATGCCTAGAAGTGGATATTAAATTATCACTGAGGCAATTTTGCCAGGATTTTTAGAGCCAATGATTAAAATATGTAATTTATATGAACTACTATTTGACAAGGATCCCTGGTGGTGCAATGGCTAAACACTCTGCTGCTAACTGAAAGGTTGGAGGGTTGGAACCCACCAGCCAGTCTGTGGGAGAAAGATGTGGCAGTCTGCTTCTGTAAAGACTTCAGCCTTGGAAATCCTATGGGACAGTTCTACTCTGTCCCATAGGGTCGCTATGAGTTGGAATTGACTCAACGGCACTGGGTGTTTTTTGTTTGTTTGTTTTGGTATTATTTGATGGGGTAACATGACTGGCAATTCCCAAGGATGTGAAGAAAGAGCACTAAGAACAAAACAACTGAAAACAAGTAACTTTTGGAAAGTCATTTCAATTATTAAGAGAAATTCATTTCTGCAAGTATATTTTATATATTTCTGCAAGTATATTATATTTTAAAGATTGGGGCCAACTTAGTCACTTATTCGTTCTCATGTTCATTCATTCGAGGATTTATGGAGATCCTGCTATGTGCTAGGCATTATGCTGGGCACTGAGACACAATGATAACTGACTAACTGCCACCTCTGTTCCTGTCGAGGTGACCTGTGCAGACACCTTAGAGTCCATGGTAAGGAATGTGGATGAGATTTCTTGCAGAGATTTAAATAAAGATGTGGCATGATTTTCCCATAAAGGATTACTCTTGTTATTGTATCAAAAATTGATTGTTGGAATAGATAAGTGATAACTTTGTTGAAGGGTAAGACAGTACAGAATACTGGGGAGGCCAGCAAAACTTGTACAAGGTAAGGTCATAGAAGCTCCACAGACACATCCAAACTCCCTGAGGGACCAAATTGCTGGTCTTGGGGGACATCTAGCTCAACTGGCATAACACAGTTTATAAAGTAAATGTTCTACATTATACCTTGGTGAGTAGCGTCTGGGGTCTTAAAAGCTTCTGAGCGGCCATCTAAGATACTCCACTGGTCTCACCCCATCTAGAGCAAGGGAGAATGAAGAAAATTAAAGATACAAGGGAAAAATTAGTCCAAAGGACTAATGGACCACTACTACCACGGCTTCCACCAGACTACGTCCAGTACAACTAGACGGTGCCCGGTTACCACCACTGACTGCTCTGACAGGGATCACAATAGCAGGTCCCAGACAGAGCTGGAAAAAATGTAGAACAAAATTCTAACTCACACAAAAAGACCAGACTTACTGCCCTGACAGAGACTGGAGAAACCCCGAGAGTATGGCCCCTGAACACCATTTTAACTCAGTAATGAAGTCATTCCAGAGGTTCACCTTTCAGCCAAAGATTAGACAGGCCCATAAAACAAAACGAGACTAAACGGGCACACCAGCCCTGGGACAAAGACTAGAAGGCAAGAAAGCTGGTAATAGGGAACCCAAGGTGGAGAAGTGAGTGTGTTGACATGTCATGAGGTTGTTAACCAATGTCATAAAACAGTATGTGTACTGTTTAATGAGAAGCTAGTTCATTCTGTAAACCTTCATCTAAAGTACAATAAAATAATAATAAAAGAATTGATTGCTGGAGGCCAGTTTGGAGGTAGTTTCATTAGAGGATGATGGTTTGATAAAGTGGTAGCTGTAGATGGTGAGAAGTGGCTGAATTCAGAACATAAGATAGAGCCATCAGCATTTACTCGTGGATAGAATGTGAGGTTTTCAAGAATGAGAGAAGTCAAAGATAAATGATTACAAGGTGGAAGATGCAGGTAAGAATCAAGAATTTCATTTGGGACATGCTAAGCCAGAGACCCACCTCCTATCTGTCAGTGTGTCATACTGTGGTGGCTTGTGCGTTGCTATGATGCTGGAAGCTATGCCACTGATATTTCAAATACCAGCAGTGTCACCATCATGGACAGGTTTCAGCAGACCTTCCAGACTATAAAAAAAAACCTGGTGATCTACTTCTAAAAATTGTTGTTGTTAGGTGCCATTGTGTCAGTTCCGACTCATAGCAACCCTATGTACAACAGAAGGAAACACTGCCCGGTTCTGCGTCATCCTCACAATCACTGCTATGCTTGAGCCCATTGTTGCAGCCACTGTGTCAATGCATCTCTTTGAGGGTCTACCTCTCTTTTGCTGATCCTCTACTTTACCAAGCATGATGTCCTTCTCCAGGGACTGATCCCTCCTGCTAACATGTCCAAAGTACATAAGACAAAGTCTCGCCATCCTTGCTTCTAAGGAGTATTCTGGCTGTACTTCTTCCAAGACAGACCTGTTTGTTCTTCTGGCAGTCCATAGTATATTCAGTATTCTTCACCAACACCATAATTCAAAGGCATCAAGTCTTCCTCCGTTTTCCATCTTCACTGTGTAGCTTTTGCATATGTATGAGGTGACTGAAAACACCATGGCTTGGGTCAGGTGCATCTTAGCCCTCAAAGTGACATCTTTGCTTTTTAGTACTTTAAAGAGATCTTTTGTAGCAGATTTGCCCAATGCAATACGTCATTTAATTTCCTGACTTCTGCTTCTATGGGCGTTGACTGTGGTCCAAGCAAAATGAAATCCCTGACAACTTCAATATTTTCTCCATTTTATCATGATTTTGCTTATTGGTCCAGTTGTGAAGACTTTTGTTTTCTTTATGATGAGGTGTAATCCATACTGAAGGCTGTAGTCTTTGATCTTCATCAGTAAGTGCTTCAAGTCCTCTTTGCTTTCCCCAAGCAAGGTTGTGTCATCTGTATATCGAAGGTTGTTAATGAGTCTTCCTCCAATCCTGATGCCATGTTCTCCTTCATATACTCTGGCTTCTAGGATTATTTGCTCAGCATACAGATTGAATAAGCATGGTGAAAGGATACAACCCTGATGCACACCTTTCCTAATTTTAAACCATGCAGTATCCCCTTGTCCTGTTAGAATGACTGCCTCTTTATCTATATGCAGGTTCAACAAGGGCACAATTAAGTGTTCTGGAATTTCCATTCTTTGCAATGTTATTCATAATTTGTTATGATCCACACAGTCAAATGCCTTTGCATAGTCAGTAAAACACAGGTAAACATCTTTCCACTATTCTCTGCTTTCAGTCAAGATCCACCTGACGTCAGCAATGATACTCCTTGTTCCATGTCCTCTTCTGAATTTGGCTTGAATTTCTGGCAGTTCCCTGTGATGCACTGCTGTAGCCACTTTTGAATTATTTTCAGCAAAATTATACTTGCATGGGATATAAATGATTTATATTATCCTCAGATAGATGACATATAAACTGACAAGAACAGATACTTGATCTCAGCCAGAAGGTTAAATTAGTCGATGGAAACCCTGTGGATTACAACAGAATATTGTCTGATACAGTGCTGGAAGATTAGGCCCCTAGGTTGTAAGGCACTCAAAATACACAATGGCTGCAAGGATGGACTCAAGTACACCATTGTTAATGAAGATGGCACAGATTGGGCAACGTTTCATTTTGTTGTACATGGGGTCACTGTCTTAGTTATCTAGTGCTGTTATAACAGAAATTCCACAAGGGGATGGCTTTAACAAAGAGAAATGTATTCTCTCACAGTCTAGTAGGCTAAAAGTCCAAATTTAGGGCACCAGCTCCAGGGGAAGGCTTTCTCTCTCTTTCGACTCTGGAGGAAAGTCCTTGTCATCAATCTTCCTCTGGTCAAGGAGCTTCTCCGCACAGGAACCCCAGATCCAAAGGATGTGCTCTGCTCCTGGCACTGCTTTCTTTGGTGGTATGAGGTCCCCCTTTCCTTTCATCTCTTGTAAGATAAAAGGTGATGCAGGCCATACCCCAGGGAAACTCTCTTTGCATTGGATCAGGGATGTGACCTGAGTAAGGGTGTTACATCCCACCCTAATCCTCTTTAACATAATCTAATCTTTCTTTATTAACCACAGGCAGAGATCAGAATTTACAACACATAGGAAAATTACATCAGTCACAAAATGGAGGACAATCCCATAATGCAGGGAATATGGCCTAACCAAGTTGTCACATATTTTCGGGGGGAACACAGTTCAATCCATGGCAGTCACCATAAGTCAGAGTCAACTCCATAGTAACTGTCAACAACAACAAGCCAGAGACACCTCTTGGATCTCCACCAAATCATAAGAAAGTCAGGATGCTGACCCAAAAAGAATTCTGGAGAAAGGTAGTGACAAATTGCTTCCTGTACCTTGAGGAAGATGGTTGAGAGTACTTCTCAGGAAAAATAATAGGAAAGCTGGATGTGTTAGGAAGGCTGGAGGTGTTAAATATATATAAAGAAAATACAGCTAAATATCTATGCCAAAGCTATATTTTAAGTTCCTGAACTTGGAGTTTAAACATAATAATAATTTAAAAAATAAAGAAGTAGACTCCTGGATTCTTAGAATAGACCAACAAGTTAACTATAAAGCAAAATGCATCTGCTTTGGATCCACAGTAGAATTCCCTGGATAATGTTAAATTGACGTCACAGCCAATACTGGATCCCCTTCAATTTAAAAGCTCTATTCTTTTTGTCTGTTTCATCTAGTGTCTTGTAAATTTCATCTTGCAAGTTAGAAAGATTAACCTATAACTGCAAATATATAGTAAAATATTTTAAAAGTTGGACACATATCAAATAACCTCCCCAAAATGGCACTAGCCTCCAAAATTATCTACCCGTCAATCTTTCTAGCTATTTCTCTCTCTGAGAGGGTCAAGGGAATGAATTAAGGCAGAATGAAGGAATCTTTGAACACGTACATTTGGATGTATTGATTCATTGTTGAGTATATCAGAGCAATACCCAATGGCAAGAAATGGAAGCTAACAGTATTTGTACCTGGGCTTGTCTACCCAGGGAGTATTTACTACCCTCCTTCTAGCATTTCACATACTTCATTGGATCTCACCCCCTCAAGATTCTGTTTTTACTTACAGCTTTAGTTAATCAAAACTAATCAGGGATCACCAAGGTGATATGGACCCTGACCTCCTTCACAGGAACTTCATAGGAACTAGATACTCTGCTAACATATAAACCTGGTCCCTCAGGTGGGCTGAACATGAAGCAGAACCTGTGTCTATTTAACAGTGCTAATATATGACATCAGGACCTAAAACATATCAATCAAAATCATTACAATACACAGATGATACTAACTACACTTCATTAAAAGAGATAAAATGCTTCTTAGTAATGTTTTCACTATAGAAAAATTAACATGCTGGGAATGTTAGTTGAATTGATCATTTAGTTTCTTACAAATACTTTTTTTTTAAAAAAATGCTCACCAAGAACCAGCTCTTCTGGACACTCTGGCCAATAACCTAGTAACTTCCTTCTGGAAAGACACAGAAGGACACAAAACATTTACATATCTCTGTACCAAAAACTAGTGGAAAATTAGCTCATAACAAAAAGGGTTGTTTTTGAAATGTCTTTGACCCCCAGAGAGCTGCTAATAAATTCACCTCTAAAGAATATCATGTTCTATTCTACTTCTATAAAGTCTCCTTCAGAGCAGTCTGCCCCAGGGGGAAATGTACCAAGCTATGTAAAAATTTGAAATATTGCCATTCTAACCTGCTACTTCACTTCAGCTTCTGTAGAAACATTTGCACATCCTTAAAAGACAAGAAAGCTGCTCAAGGGTAGTGGTGGTGCTGGAAATAATGCCTAGATAAAATGAGTGCTCTTAGTAATTCATGTGATGTCAAAAATCTTCCTAATGGCTTCATTCTCTAGCCTTGTATTACAATAAACTGGTATTATAATGCTTACATAAATTTTAAAAATTTTGAAGGTTAATGGATAAATGACAATGTAGCAGGAACAGAGATTCAGAATCAGCAGAAGAGGGTTCTAGACCTGCCACCAATAACCTTTATAACATTTCACATATGGTATTTTTATAGGTATACATATTTTGATGTACAAAATATAGTATCATTAATACATAAGGAATTTCCCCAAGATACGTCTCAGATAGAAGGATCTTGGAAAGGTTGGATGGAAGATTGATCACATTGCTAAAAAGACAGCTAAAGGATCCAATTAGAGGAAAACATGTGGAGGACACCAATTTTCTCTATTACCTCAGAGGGAAAAATATGGAGAGCCTGAAACACTACAAAGACTGCAGTTTTGATCATGATTAACAATGTACACAAATTATACATAAAATTAAATTGGTCATAACATGTAGTAAGCTTTAGTTAATGACCACTGAAAAGCACCAAATTAATAAATTATCTTTTCCTATTCATAGTATTCTTAATCTAATGGATCATTTAACTGATGGTTATGAACTTCACAGTTAGCTTTTAATGTATCAAACTGGGAATTATTTAAAATTTCATAGAAAAATTGTTCTATATTTACTTTTTTAATCCAAAGCTAATTGTATGTGTGTGTTTAATACCTCTTGTTTTTCTAAGAGCTCCTAATGAACATAGCTACATAAATAAACCAAAAGATAGTAAAGATAAATGCTAAGGAAAGAAGATGGAGAGGGAGCAGATTTTTCAAACAACAATAATAGTCTCCATACTGCTGTAAGTTTGCTGAGGCATCCCACAAAAATGTTCCTGAAAATGACCATTTTCTAGCTGGGTCAGAAGTTTCCAGGTTTAGTCAAGTGTTGTGTTTGGTAAAAGCCCTTCCCCTCGATGGAAGCTCTGAAATAGGCTCTCCTCCACCACAGCGTGGTGAATTTCTCCTGGGAGTGATCCTTGTTCTCATTTTGTTTCCATGTTCTCAACCATGAGAGTCTTTAAAACGGAAATATCTGTATCTCAATTCCTTTTCTCTCAAAATATTTCTTGGCCCCCTTTATTAATACATCCTGCCTCACTCTGGCAACTTTCAAGTCCTCCATATCAAAGGAAGTAGGATGTGGGGGCCCCCAGCACAGGCACAGCAGGCTATCAGGGCTCTTTATTTCACCTCAGCATGTGTAGCTCAAAGTTCTTCCCATCAGCTCATCCATTCTCTCTTTCTGTATCTTCAAACTCGCTTCTTCTCCTTGATATTTAAATATGCTAAAGTCCTTCCCATCTAAAAAAATACCTTTCCAGGACCCCAACTGGAGCCCTGGTGGTGTAGGGGTTAAGAGCTCTGCTGCTAACCAAAAGGTTGGCAGTTCAAATCCACCAGCCGCTCCTTGGAAACCCTATGGGGCAGTTCTACTCTGTCCTATAGGGTCACTATGAGTCAGAATCAACTCTACAGCAATGGGTGTTTTTTTTTGGACCCCAGCTACTTTCATATACTGCGAATTTCTCTACTTCCTTCTCAGCCAACATTCTCATTCTAACACACCAATTCTTCACCTCTCACTGCACTCTAACTTCCACTCCTACCCTCCACTGAAACTCCTTTTCCTAACGTCACCAAGGATAACCAACTTTGTTATGTACAAATGACCCTTTTAGTTACTCAATTTTTCTGACATTTAGGAAGCACCATCCTTCTTACAACATCCTTGGATCTGCTGACAGAATTTTCCTGGTTTTCTCCTACCCTTGGCTTCCTCAGCCTCCTATTCAAGTTTTGTTCATCTATCCCTCATTTAAACACTGGCATTCTTCAGGGTTCTATCTGAAACTGTTTTAATTCTCCTGGAATCCAGATTTCTGGATCCCTGGAGTTGGGGTGACCCACCCAGACCATTTGTCTTTAGGTGTCCTTTTGAATCTTGAGCCTTTAGGGAACTGGTTTTCCTGGAGTCACCTTCAGGTCAAACAATAGCCTAGTAAGCAGCTTAGCCAAAACCATTTTGCCTTAGGCATTGGGTTCTTTTGCACAATTACCTACATGCAGTCAGTTTCGAGAAGCCGGAACTCCAGGGTCTGACTGGAAGCTGTGTTTTAGGATAAGTGGCATGTCCTTAATGACTCTGTTTTTACAACGGACTAACCCAGAAGTCCTGCACGTGCTCTGAGAAACCAACATGGAAGGAATTTACAATGACCCTCAGAAGACTACCCAGCACGGACCCGCCCATATAACCTGCTTTCACTATCCTCTCTTTGGAGCCCCTTCCTGATACCTTTGGGTAGACGCTACCCAATTCGAATTGTATCTGCTCGCAATAAATATAATGTGTTACACTAATTTTTGGTGTTTCCTGGAGCATTTAGGTTTTTAACATATCCTAGCCTGTATGCAATGCACAGTCAACTTCAGTGATCTCATTTAATTATCATCTATATGTGACAACTCCCAAAATCTGTGTAATTCACTAAATACACACACACACACACACACACACACACACACACATACACACATACACACACCCAGATGCCTGAGTTCCAGACATGGAGACACAGCTACTTCCTGGAAAGTTTCCCTTGGATGTCACGTAGGTTCAAGATAAAACCAATCATTTCCACGCTCAAACTTTCTCATTCCTTTGAGTACCTTAGTTTTTAGCAAATAAAACCCCATCCATCCCCTTCTCAACTCACAGACCTGGAAGTCATATATGATTCCTCCTTCTTAGTCATGTAATGGGTCTACTTTCTAAACAGCACTTGAATTTTCCAGTTCTTGCCATTCATTACCACCCCAGTGCAGACGCCCACGTTCTCTGACATGTATCACTGCCATAACCACCCACAGGCCCCGCTGCCTCCCATCTCATCTGTTTCTAGTCCCCTATCTTCCCTACAAACATCATGCCACTCCCTGCTTGAAGCTCATCAATGGATTTTCGTTGCTTTTAGGATAAAATCCAAATAGAAGGCCCCGCATTTACTATACGGCCCACGCCTAACTCTCCACTCATTTCTGGGTCCCCTAACACATTCTCAAAATGTACTGATGTTCTTTCACTTCCTCTGTCTCACTAAGCTGTTCATGTTCCTTGCCAATGATCTTCTCTCTGCCAAAAGTGCTCCTTCCATTGCCTTCTTCTGCCTAATTCCACTGTTCCTCCAAGTCTCATCTTAAGCATCGATTTCTCAGGAAGAACTTCTCTAACCCTTTGCTAAGAGTAGATTCCCTGCTGAATGCCTGCATACCAAAAAATAAATAAATAAATAAACATCTCATTGCTGTCGAATCCATTCTGCCTCACAGCAACCCTGTAGGACAGAGTAGAACTGCCCCATAGGGTTTCCAAGGTTGTAATCTTTACAGTGCTTGGTAAAGTAGAGGGTCAACAAGATAGATTGACACAGTGGCTGCAACAATGGGCTAAAACACAGCAACTACTGTGAGGATGGTGCAGGACCAAGCAGTGTTTCATTCTGTTGTGCATGGGGTCACGAAGAGTCGGAACCGACCTGAAAGCATCTAACAACAACAATCTTTATGGAAACAGACTGCCACATTCTTCTCCTGCAGGGTAGTTGGTGGGTTCGAAGAGTCTACCGACCATTTGGTTAGCAGCCGAGTGCTTAACCACTGCCCCGCCAGGGCTCCTTTGTATGCCTGCATAAGCCAAAAAAAACAAACCCATTGCCAATGATTTTGACTCATAGCAACCCTATAGGACAGAGTAGAACTGCCCATAAGGTTTCCAAGCAGTGACTGGTGGATTCAAACTGACGACCTTTTGGTTAGCAGCTGAGCTCTTAACCACTTCACCACCAGGGCTCCATGCCTGCATAGCCCCCTGTATTTTCCCATTATAACATGTACCGTAGTTTATTATAATTACTATTTTAGCATCTGTTTCCTTCATGAGGACAGGGATTACAGCTATCTTTTCACTTAAGTTTACACAAGACCTATCCTCATTCGTAACACAAAATTCACCACCACCAATTGCAATTCTGATTCATGATGACTACATTGTGCATCAGAGTAGAACTGTGCTCCACAGGGTTTTCAATGGCTGATTTTTCAGAAGTAGTTCACCTTTCTTCCAAGGTGCCTCTGGGTGGACTAGAACTTCAACCTTCCAGTTAGCAGCCGAGTGTGTTAACTGTTTTGTGTCAGGAACTCCTGACACAAAATAGGCATCCAATAAATTTTTCTGAATAAATTAATAAATATAGCAGATCACACAGTCTAAGTCTTTCTTGTTCTTTATTCATTACATAAAGCATAGACCTTACCCCTGTAATCAATGAATTATACTAAAGAAGTGTGTAAGCATAAATCACTGGCATATTCCTGAGATGCTAAATTGCTTTGCAAGGGCTGGTAGAATTCAGATCTTCTCATCCTTGTCCTCAGAATAAAAGTCTGATGTTTCTTTGTTCCCTTCTCTGTCTTTACTTTCTGTTATTGACCAGCCCAATATTTACCTGGCCAATAGAAATCATTTTTGAAAGTCTATGGAAATCAGAGAGCTGGACCTATGTACCAACATTTTTTGTTTAAATTGTTTCCAGATGATCATGCTAAAAACAACCTATTTTTTTAAGGTCACAGGAGAATCATCTATGAGTAATGACAGAATCAAAGGGAGGAAAACGGAGACCTAAGCTAAGCAGAGAGGAGGGAGTTTAGAAGGAAATTAAGGTAAGATGCATTAGTCTGGAGCAAGAGTTCTCTTTTTCTTCCTATCAAATGTAATGGCGGCCTGGTAATGAACATTTTAAATGGCTCTTAGTACATCATTGAAGATACTGGTACTATTTATCCCATCTCTCTAACCACTGTCTGAGCAGTTTCCCAGATAAAGAAGCTCTAATGGATTTAAATAGGTGTAGCTGCACTTTAGTTTTATGATTTCTGGTCCTACTTCCATCCCCCTTCACATTACTCTCATTCTCCACACTAAAGAAAGTTCAATGAGCCAAGTGGTTATTGAATTGTTCATTTCCTCCTGATTTATCAGTGGTTTTGTTTCCTTCATAAAGTGTCACCTCCTCCTTTTGTATGTGTAGCTGTTCGTATTCCTCACCTCAACCCTGCTTGACCTCATGACCTTATAAAATAATTGATAATGCTTTAAGGAGAATCAATGTCCAGTTATTGAGTGCGGTTCCCTGAACACCACCCTGCACCCCCCATGACATTATGGCCCCATGCTACATACTACCATGTTGTTGATGTTGTTGTATGCTATCGAGTTGATTTTGACTAATAGGGACCCCATGTGACAGAGTAGAACTGCCCCATAGGGTTTCCTAGGCTGTAATCTTTACTGGAGCAGATTGCCAGGTCCTTCTCCCATGGGCCACTGGTGGGTTCACTTAACTATTGTGCCACCAGGGCTCCTGTACGTTACCACACCTTCCTGGAATCCTCCTTGTAAGTCTTTACACTCAAATGTAATTATATAATTGTCTCTGTAATATCTTTCTTTCTCATCAGACTATAACAGGAGCAGTATAAATGCTACTCACAAGTAATCCTTAGTCCTAAAGAATAGATGCCCATTGCTTCATAAAAATAATTAAGTAAATTCTTGGTCATGCAGAAAGGCGGTCCAACTTGATAGTTTCTGCCTTTTAATGTTTATTTACAAACCAGAAGAAAATCTTCAGGATTTGACAAAGTGAAAGACAAGATTCTTCTCCTCATAGCTGGAATAACCATTTCTTCTATCTTCCTAACGTTCTGGATCTTTGTAACTCATATAAAGCTATTTCACTGTTCCTTTTGTCCTCAGATTATGTTTGCCACATTAATCTTCCTAGAACACCACTTTATTATACCTGTATAATGTTTATTTTTTTTCAAATATGCATATTGCTGACATTATAAAATCTAAATATCTATCCAGATATTAAAGGTCTTCTACAACCTGGCTCAATTCTATCATCTGTCTGCACTTTGAACCATTCTTAAAATCTTTCTACTTTGCTCAAATTGATTTTCTCATTGCTTCCCCCCAAGCATATTTTGCGCAATATTTTCTCCTTGTTTTTGACTTATCTTGTCATATACCTGGAATATTCACCCCCACTTTGATTTAGTACAATCCTATCCCCATTCTTGAAGACACAGCTAAAATCCATATCTTCCCAAAAATGTTGCCTTAGAACACCCAGCATGAGACGAACTCTTACTCTTTGGTTCAATGAATCTTGGAACTGTATTAGGGTAAGCTGTCCACTGTGATAACTTATAATGGCTTAAACACAAAACATTATTTCTTTCTGACAGACAGTACTAAGCAGGTGCACAGGTCAGCGAGGAAGGTCTCCTGAGCAGAGTCATTCAGCAACCAGAAGATGAAGGTCTTCCCTCTTCAGCATGTGACTTCCAAGGTTACCTTGGTGGCGGTGTCCATTCTGGTGGCCAGAAGGGCCATATGGTGGAGGAGTACTAATGGGAGGTATCGCAGGCTGTGAGGTAGAACACATCACATTTGCTCTCAATTCCATTGGTTAGAACTCAGTCACATGCTATTCCTAATTCCATGGGAGACTAAAAAATGTGGTCTACCATGTAGCCAGAAAGAAGAGAAAGTGGACTTTTCTAAGTAGTCTGTGTCTCACCGCAGAAATAATGCAATTGTGCTTAGTCACATATTTGTAACATTTCTTCTTTCATTACTACTTATATCATTTTTGTTATTTAACTTTTTACATATGTGTTTCTTATTTGCCTAAGTGCACAGTTCTTTTAAAATATCAGAGATCTTAAGCAAGATTTTGCCAGATCCTGACTTGCAATCAATTCCTTACTGAATTCACTAACAGGGGCTTCTAAGTATAGATATTTTGAGACATGGTAGAGTGAGAATCATATGTTTTATGTACCAGATGTGAAGAGACAGAGTTGCATGATGAAAGTTGAAGAGAAGGAGTTGAGTTCTCAGCCAAACAGAAGGCTCACCCACTCCAGCAAAGAGGTGATATTTAAGGGAGGAGGAAGCAGAGCTGCATGGTAGTTCTTTTGAAGCACTCAAGCTGCCTCGCACATCCTTAGGGAAAAAGAAACACTCAGTGTTTCTCCCAAAGAAACATCCGGTTTTAAGGAAAATGATGTATTCATAAATTATTCCCATATAAGTCAGAATCTCTGAATAGTTGACTGGATTGACTTGCTTGATGGAGGAATTAGTTTGGATTGGTAGGAATGTAACTGATGACAATCCGTTTCTTATCCTGAGTTACGGTTTATTCGTATCAAGGTCCACCTAACCATTTAGGGCTCAGAAGCAAGAAAGAACCATTAGACTTAAGTGGAAAAGTGAGGCTGGGTATAGCAGGAAGCAATCAGAAGATGTTTTAAAAGGCAAGTGGAACATAATTGGAATCTGATGGCCGATGATGGGTGGCGATCCAAGTACGCATGGAAATTGATTTTAAGAGGGATCTGGATATGAACAGCAAACTCCCTCCCCCTCCTCCACAACGGACACGTGTTCAGAGGCAAGATGCCCTTTGCCAAAAGTGTTGGGCAAGTCAATACCAAAAGCTACTGAGGTGACAGACACAGGTTCCAAGGTAGCAAAAGAAGTGACTATTACACGTGGAAAACATCTGATCAATTTTGTTCTGTATACTCCATCTCTAGAATTGGCCGATCCCAACTGCCACAACCCTAGTCTACAACAATATCATTTTTCACCTGGAGCCCTGGTGTGCAGTGGTTAAGCACTCAGCTGCTAACCAGAAGGTGGGCCATTCGAACCCCACAGGAGAAAGATGTGTCAGTCTGCTCCTGTAAAGATTAAAGCCTTGTAAACCCTATGAGGCAGTTCTACTCTGTCCTATGGGGTCAATATGAGTTGGAATCAACTAGACAGCAATTGGCTTAAGGAACCCTGATGTTACAGTGGTTAAGCACTACAGATGATCTGGTAAGCAAGGTAAGGACCATGCTTGCCATGCCTATTGGATAATATGCCCCTGGACAGTTCTGATGAGTTTTTGCTGCCACCAGTGGCATATCTGTTGTTCTTGTTATTTCTCCTTGCCTTTGTTAGTATACCAAATATAAGCAAGGCATAGGAAAGAATAAATGCTCTGGTGACACAGAGATCAAGACCCAAATCTTTGACCAGACACTAATTTGCTCAGTTAACTCTTCAAACTTCAATCTGTCGCCTGCTCCACTGGGTGATTGTGAGGAAAACATGGGAAACACTCAGACTGACACAAGCCCGCCACTCCGTGCCTACCCCAGCATCCTCACCAGGCCTTTATACAGGAGATGTGACTCATTCTTTGACTGTTGCAAATGCCTGTGAATGCCTTCTGATTTCTGTCTTTTCAATAAAAAACTGATGCTCACGGGAAAAAAAAACAAATTTTAGAAAACACAACTTTGATTTTTTATATAGAATGTTAGCACATAATATGGGAGAAAACTGAAATAGGATAGAATATCTATTGACTCATTCCAGGGTGCAAATATGTCTACAAAGATAATTGGGCCAAATAGTGTAGAAAGAATTTATGGGCGTCACTCAGGACTGAATCTTAACCATTTTCATTGCACTTTTCTCTTTTTTTAGTTTTGTTTCATCATACAGTGAGTAGCGAATGGAGAGCCAACTCACAGTGGATATCTTGTCCGTGTGAGATCAATGACACTTCTATTCTTGGCCAGGGCACACCCGCTGTGATGTGTGCAGGACAGTCAGCAGCAGTCCTCAACTCGGGGACCAGAGATGGGGCCCAGTTGTAACTCTGCCACTACCTAGTTCTGGGCCTTTGAACAGGTGGTTATAGTGGGTTGTAGTAGGTTGAATGGTGGCCCCCTAAAAGATATGTCCACCACAAGATATGAAACCTGTGAGTGTGACCTTATCTGGAACAAGGATCTTTGCAGATACAATTAACTTAAGGATCTCTAGATGGGATCATCCTGGATTATCTGTGTAGATCCTAAATCCAAGGGCTAAGCTATGAATTGAGGGCTCCATAAATGCCTTTCAGCCTTCAGAACACAACACAAGCTGACTGGCGCCTCAAGAAAATGACTCTCTTTTTCATTCCTGGCATAGTGGAAGAGACAGAAAAAAGTTATCTCAGAGAATGCCAGCTATAATCCCGCTTCATACAACTCTTAAGCAACTAAAGAAAGCATGGAATCCCGGCCTCCCACTACCAATTCCACCACCTTGACATTTTTGTGATTATGAAATTCACATCATTATTAAATGTGGAAACTCATTTATGGTAGAGCACAAAGATTCCAGTTATCCTGCAACAGAAAGGTACACATGTAGTACATTGCTATACACACACACACATATGTATACATTCTCAGTGAATAGTGGTAAAGATGTGGAAAAATAAAATGGTTAACCTCAAATAGTTTGCATAATTTCCATGGATTTTTCGGCACTGTTATTTATATCCAGGAGCAAGACTTTTTTCAATGAAAACTTAAAAACTAGATTTGCATTTTAAAATTGATGAGGAAAGTCAGAACAGATGAATATGAATAAGAAATGGTAATGAATACATATGTGCTTTTCCTGGTGGTTCACATTCTTGTAGCTTAGATTTTTTTGTCATTATAATCCTTTCTCATACTCCAAATATATTTCATTTCATGGACTTTGGCTTATCTTTATCTCCAAAGAAATACATAATTGTTCATGATTGTTATGGATAAAACTATGTCTTCCCAAAATATGTGTTGAAATCCTAAACCCTGTAATTGTAGGGGTAATCCTATTTGGAAACAGGGTTTTCTTTGTTATGTTAATTAGGCCATACCCGAATTAGGGGAGACCTTCTAAATCTAATCACTTCTGAGTCATAAAAAAGCAAACTAGGCACAGAGATACACACACACACACACACACACACACAGGGAAAGAGAGATGCCATGTGAGGATCATCTGGAAGCCAAGGAACCAAGGAATGCCCTGGGCTATAGACAAGAAGCAATCCACATGGCCAAGACCCTGATTTGGGCATTTAGCCTCCAGAACTCTGAGAAAATAAATAGTGGTTCTCTAAAGCAAACCACTTGTGGTATTTCTGTTACAGCAGCCCTCAGAAACTAAGACAATGACACATTAAAATCAAGAGATAATACAGATTGAGTTACAGGAGATGGGGTTTTGATGAAGTATTAAGACCTGTATCTAAGAACAAAAGACTGTCATACATCTAATCTCAGTTGTCCTAATAAACTATCTCATTGTCTAAGCACAGCAATTTGATAAAGTATATTTGACTTCAACAGAGGTTGAAAATAGGAAATGATGTTCTCATATTTTATGGCCAGTTCAATTAGAGCTTACATAAAATAAGTTGACTTGGCATTCCATCATTCAACTACTTTCTTTGGGTTGAAATAAGTCTCCATTATCCAAAATAAAGCACTGTATCAGAGGCTTACAATTTGTCTTGGTAGCAAAGCTAATTGTGCCATCAATTATAATCACATTATTTGAATATGGTGGTTTTAAGAAGTCTGGGCAACAATTCAGTCCTTCACATGAAAATGCGACAAATTATGTAACACATTAATGAAATTTGTTTTGTCTTCCTGACTTCAACCACCTACTGATTAAGCCATTACGCTGGCTGCTTAAACAGATTAAACATGTATGTGGAAGTTTATGATTTTTCTTTAATTTCAGAATAGTTACGATTAGTTTTCTGGGTAAATGTTAGTGCTGAATTGAAACACCTATTAAGATAATCAGAGCCCTGGTGGCACAATGTTTAAGCACTCAGCTGCTAACAGAAAGGTAGGAGGTTTGAACCCACCAGCAGCTCCGGAGGAGAAAAGACCTGGTGATCTGCTCTCATAAAGATTACAACCTATGGGGCAGCTCTACTCTGTCCTGTAGGGTCGCTAAGAGTTGGAATCAACTCAACTACACACAACAACAACATTAAAATAAGCTAATCTATTAGTCATCTGTAGATTGACTTAAACAGCGGAACCCATGTTTATATTTTCTTATATTCTTCTAAGGGAACTTCTGTCACCCAGTGCCAAATATATTTAATCCAAACTTAGAAATAATATAGTAAAATGACAATGCTAACCAAAATTTCCACAGGCCTGAAAACTGGCATAATCAATGGTCAATCTAAAGTTCCTTTCAGCACAAAAGAATTGTCATCCATAATCTCATATACAGACGCATTTATTAATTTATTCAACAAAGATTTATTCAGTTAATTATGTCCTAGTTATGTCCTAGGCACACTGCTGAGTGTTAAGAAAACAACATTAAAACAAGATACACATGTTCCATATCTTCCTGGAGCTTCAATTCACAACCCTGCTGGTCTCAGAAGAGTTTTCTCAGCAGTAGGACTAATTTGCTGAATTCACCAATTTACCAGTTTGTCAAGAATACATAGAAGTATATTCCACATTTAGAAAATAAACAGAATATGCTTATTAAACTTCTTAAAGCATTTTTTTAAGTTGGTAGCAATCCTGTTAAATCTACTAAAAATAGTCTTTTGTTATGTAAAAACAGCATGGAGACAGTGTCTGACCTCCTCCAACCCCACAAGGGGAAAGAAGAACCAAGATCAACAGCGCAAAGCTGAGTCCCCTGTGGTGGAGGCCAGACAAGCCTCCGCTCTCTGCCATCGTTAGCAATTCTGACACGAAATCGTCTCTTCCACAACACTCTCTACTGGGTTCAATAATTCACTGCAATGGCCACACAGAACTCACAGACCATACTCAGGATTATGGTGTTTATTAGGGATGTAACAGTTACAATTCAGGCTCAGGAACACTCAGGATACAGTTCTTCCATCAGGACAGCCTCTCCCCAGCTGCACTCACAGGCATGCCTCTCCCTGGCCCTTGGCCTCTGCCCAAAGGCACTCAGCTTTCTCTCTCCATGGGCCAGAAAGCCCACCACACCATCTCCCGTTGCCGGGTCTCTGCTTTTGGGTCTCTCCTGCCACCACTTCTCACTGTCTATAAGGTTATAGCTCGTTCTCTCTCGGTCTCCTGCTTCCAGGAGCTTCTCAGCGCAGGGATCCCGGGTCCAAAGGATGTACTCTCTACTCCTGGCTGTTCTTCCTTGTTGGTAGTAGGATCCTCCTCTCACTCTGGAATTGGCTCTCTTTTAAGGCAAAACTGAGTAATCCCCTTGGTGGGCCACAATTTCCCTTTCACATAGTCCTACCCAATCACCTGCGTAGGAGTTACAAGACCATGGCTAGAAAGGCCACACAAAAGTAACCAATAGCACCACAGTTAAGTCAGTAAATTTTGAAAATTTGGTGATTTGGTCAGTCTGACAAATTCATTACCCAGTAAATCAATTCCTAGAAAGCTGAGTGTTACTAAGTTGACCTAGAGATGCTTTTTCCTACCCTTAAATCCCAAACCAAATCCACTGCCATCGAGTGGATTCCGACTTATGGCAAACCCCATGTGTCCAAAATCCCAGGACTAGCTTGTTTGTCAGAATGAGTTGCCAGAATGAGTCTCATTTCCAAAGAACAGAGACTTACCACAGAATTACTGTAGGTCCCTCCTCTTGCAGGAGGGCCCTAGATCGCCTGTGTAGATGATGATACCCAGTACCAAACATCCAACAAAAGTCACGAAGTTAGTTATCATACATGGCTGTGCACTTGGATCTTTCAACTCAGCATCCATTTCTTTTTAATCACAAGAGTCTTTGTCATGCTTTTTGTGCTCAACTGCCAGGCCTCTGCTTTACTTATTTGTTTTTTCTTGATGTTACAACTGATGTTATGTAGATTAATCATCGGATAATCCCTAAGAGACTATCCACAGGAAGCAGCTCACCTCAGGGAGACCCCACACCAGCCAATATGGTTGGAAATTGAGATCAAAAACTTGACACCATTTTGGTAGTTCAGCCATGTTTGAATTCACAAGGCAGCAAAACAGTGAACAGGGTGAAGAAAAAAGGTCTGTTATTTGGAAACAAGACTTCTTCTGGCAAAAACAGGTGTAGAGTTTACACAGTAGCAATGCTCACTGACTTTTTATAAGGTTGTGAGGCAGGAACTGTTGTCTGACAATAAATCTGACTTAAATTTTTAGTTTATATGGGAAATATTTGAACTATACAGTTTAATTATTAAACTTTAATAGGACATTATCTCTTCCTTCAAATTTTCAAATTTGGTGGAGGAAAAATGTTATATGACCTTGGCTAACTAAACTTCCGTGCTTCAGTTTCCTCAACTATATGCTGAGAATCATAGTAATATTTATGCCAGTCAGTAGTAATAAGGGTGAAATGAGATAATACATAGTAAGTGCTTAGGACCTCCTTCTCAGTCATGGTACCTGGATCCCATGTAGAGTAAGGTGCAGAAATTCAACACGTGAAGAAAGGGAAACAGATACTGAGAATGGCAGGAGTTACTGATTTAAGTGGGACAATCACATATTCTGGTTTTCTTCTTAGAAAAATAACTCTAGCAAGAGTAATCTGGGTATAAATTATACATCAATATTAAAAGAATGGGGGACAGGTGATAGAAATTTGAGCTTGAAGGCAAGAAGACCAAACTCAAAACTATTGTAGTGGTTCAATGCCAAAGGATAGGAGCCTGAGTTAAGCTGACGGACATGGATAAAATATTGAGGACCATACTAATGACGTAGGGAGGAAGGAAGCAAGGAAAGGCAGGAGAGAAAAAATCCAGAATGACTTCCAGACCACTGTTTGTAGACTGAGCGAAGAGGTAGAACAGAAGTTTCTAAGGGAAGAGTAGGTTGGCAGAGGTCATGGTACGGATGATTTCAGTTTTGAATGTTTTGAGGACAAAGCACCTCTGATTATCCTAGTGGAGGTGCCCTTTGAAGAAAGGGGTCTGGAACACAGAAGCAAGATGGTTAAGTCATCCTCA
This sequence comes from Trichechus manatus latirostris, assembly GCF_000243295.1. Classification (NCBI taxonomy): domain Eukaryota; kingdom Metazoa; phylum Chordata; class Mammalia; order Sirenia; family Trichechidae; genus Trichechus; species Trichechus manatus. Next base: position 842,196 of record NW_004444214.1, read on the forward strand.
CAGAGCTAGTCTGAGGCTGCATGTGGGTTCCCCGCAGAGAAGCCTACTGAGAAGTGGTAGAAAAAGGTGATAACCAGTAACTCAAGAGACATGCCATCTCTCCTCTTGAAGCACACCTGTGATGACACAGCTCTGCAGGACTGCACATATTCAAGAAGCCGAAGACAACCAGGTGTCCAGGCTTCCACTGACATAATGCCATATGAAACTGAAAGCTCTGGAAAGGTGTCGTAAAAGACAGCTTCAAACAGCTCCCTGAAACTGTACAAACAGAAAAGCATTATCATTGCCATGAGGTTCACATCTAAGAAAGGAACTTACTCTTTTAAGGCTTAAAAGGAGCCATAAGAGGAAGAGGCTACTTTGCCATGAGCCCTTCATGGAGGGCCCCCACGTCATCAGCAGCAGCTAAAATCAGGGAGTAAGATGGAACTTCCCCAAAGGAGTTGTTGTCCTGTTGGTCTCTCACATCCACACTCAGTAAACCAGCATCAGCAAAGACAGCTTTCAAAATAAAAGTCGACACTTTGACCCAAAATATTACATTATTGCTCTGCCCGCTCAGAGTGATCAAACCAGTGTACTTTACTAAGAGATTGGTTGCTAACACACCATGTTGCCTTACTCTAAAGATATGGCATCTGTGTCCTGAATATTCTGCATTAAAAAATTGTTAAATAAGAACTATTCTAAGCCCATCACCCTAAAGCCTGTTAAATGAAGACAAACTATGTTCACATGAGAACAGCAGTCGATGACCACTTTTATTTAAAAAGTTAATGTTTTTTTTCCCTCTAAGTTCAAAACGCTTGGAAAACAAAACCAGCATGCTGTCCATAACAGATGGGATCCTCTTGGTGCAGAGTGTTTTAAGAACTTCTGAGGACAGATTATGACTATGTTTTGAATCCTTAATTCAAAGCATGCCTAAATGCTTTGAGGCTTACAGGCAGATTTTCATGATTATGTGGGGAACTGCATATAAAAGACAAAAAATGTGAAAGAAACAAAACCACCTCCGTGAGTCAAAGGCAATGTGTGACAATGCCCCTCAGGAAGAGTCACTGAAAACACGGAGGACAACAGGGAAACGGCCTCAAGTCTAGTAGGAAAAAATGGCTTCAACTCCCTCTGCTATGCAACTCTCAATTCCATTCCTGTTACCAGTCCTTAAAGCACTTAGAATTTAGCATAAATAAAAAACAAATATTTATTATAATTTAAGTTTCCTTAACGTATTTTTACATATCATTGTTTTCATATATTGGAAGTTTAGAAGGGCCATTTTTCTGTCTTCAGTCTATATCCTGCTAACAACTTGTTATGGATTGACTTGTATCTCCCAAAAAAATGTGTTGTGAATCCTAACCCCTATACTAATGAATGTAATCCCATTTAGCAATAGAGTTTTCTTTGTTATGTTAATGAGGCCATATCAGCATACGGTATGTCTTAAGCCAATCACCTTTGAGATACAAAAAGAGCACATTAGGCACAGAGAAAAAAGCACCAATGGGAGAAAGATAGATGTCATGTGGAGCTCTCCAAGAAATGCAAAAAAAGAATGCTAGAGAAGCCAAGACAAAGATTGTCCCTCAGAGCTGATGGAGAGAACCTCCTCCTATAGCAGGTTTCCCTGATTTTGGACTTTTAGCCTCCTAGACTGTGAAAAACTAACTTTCTATTCCTTAAAGCCACCTACTTGTAGTATTTTTGTTACAGTAGCCTTAGCACACAACTGTGTTTTTATTTTTAAAGCTACTGCTTTATATATTATGTTCTTCTCTTCTCGAACTCCCCATTCTTGACACACACTTGCATGAATATACAAGCGTACATGCGCACACACACACACACACACACACACACACACACAAACACACACACACATGCACAATTTTATGACTTGGCAATAGAACCTGGCTGGATCTTTCAAGTCAAATAAAAATATAATTTGAGAGTCCCACTGACAGTAATATTGATTCTGGTCTACATATTTTGCCCCACATAATTCAGTATCATGGAGAGCTATCTTTAAATGATAGGGGTACTTTTGACGTAGAGAAAAATGTGGAGTACAAGTATGCCATGTGCTCTTTTGGTTGTGTAGCTTGTCCCATACTCCTAGATGGTATAGTTAGCATAACAATATTTTTAAAAACAAAAATTTTAAGGCGCTGATGGGCCACATCCACAAGTCCAGCACTAATGCAAGATGTGCCTCAGTTCCAGAAACTTTCATTTTTTTTGCTTGGCTCTGCAGCTCTCTGAAACAGTAAGCGTCATCTTAGGGGTTGTTGAGTCCTTTAACCTGACTGAAAGGTGGCTATGAGTTCCTCAACCTACCATGTCATTTGGGTTATTTATTTATTTGATATTTGCTGAATCCTTCTGGAAATGATGCTGTAAGCCTACTGTTAGTGCTATTATTGATCCATAAGGGAAAATCTAAATATTTTTCTTTGATTATATAAATACCAACCTCAATGCAAATGTTTTCCTCTGATTTTAGTTGTTAGGTTTTACAAGAGCTTTTAAATAAAAACTGTAATTACTTCATTACTTACTACCATTAGTACAAATGCTTAAAAAGAGTTATGCATGCCACACCCATTAGTGTCAGATCTGTTTTTGCAGTCCAACAAATCAACAGACAAAAGCAAATAATACATATGCTAAGAAACAAAAGAATATCATTTGGTGGCAATACACGCAGGGAAGTAATCTTTGAACACAAAAAAAAATTGTGTTAACAAAAATTTTTAAATGTTTAAAGTAGCTTCACTCATAGTTAAGAAGCCCTGGTGGCACAGTGGTTAAAGTCCTTGACGGCTAACCAACCGAAAGATCAGTGGTTCAAACTCACCAGCCAATTTGCAGTAGAACAATGTGGCAATCTGCTTCCGTAAAGATCACAGCCTTGGAAACCCTATGGGGCAGTTCTACTCTGTCCTGTAGGGTTGCTATGAGTTGGAATCGACTAAATGGCAGTGGATTTCACTCAGTTACTAAGCCTTTTGTCAACAAAACAAAGAGAAAGCAAATAGGTTTGAGACCCAGTTAAGGTTATATTGTAGTGACAACTCTCATTTAAGTCTTTTTTTTTTTTTCTTCCTTCTTATCTTTTCTTCATGCACTACTTTTTTATCTTCAAAAGTAAAATATACAAACAAGAGATGTGAAAACTTTTGGCAAGTAAAGGTGCAACTGTATTTGCCCAATGACACCCAAGTTAAGTATGTTTAGGCCAAAAGAGTTAAGACTCTGAAGATAAATGTCACCGTGAATTAATAGTGATTGTCTTGGAAAAGTGTTTATCATTTTCAGTGAAAGTTGGCTTTGCAAACAATTCTGCTATGTGTACCATTATATATTATATATTAAAGTCATAAAAATATACACACAAAATTTATAAAAAGGCATGTACAAAATGAACACAACCAGGTAGCAGTTATGAGCACAGACTTTGGGGCCAGATGATTTAGGTTTAACAAACCCAGTTCTAACACTTAGTAGCTGGATGGCTAGGATAGTCACATTTATCCCTGAAAGTTTTGTAGTAACCACCCGTGTTCGATTCCCAGCCAATGCACCTCATGCGCAGCCACCACCCCTCTGTCAATGGAGGCTTGCATGTTGCTATGATGCTGAACAGATCTTGGTGGAGCTTCCATACCAAGCCAGACTAGGAGGAACAGCCTGACAATCTACTTCTGAAAATGAGCCAACGAAAACTCGATGGATCACAAAGGTCTGATCCACAACCAATCATGAGGATGGCATAAGACAGGTACCATTTTGTTCCATTACGCATGGGGTTGCCATCAGTTGGGCCAACTCAAAGGCAGCTAATAACAACATCGAAAAAGAAAAGTCGAAAGGACAGGAGAGTGAAGGAGGAGAAGGGAAAAGAGAAAACTCTTGGTTTGCCTGAGATTGTAAGCTATAAAAATAATGTCATATTACTCAAACTTTACTAGGCAAAAAGGGTAAGACCATGACAGTTGCTAGTCATATCCTTTTTGCCTAGGAAAGTTTGAGTTAATTTTCTGTCTCAGGTAAAAGGGAAAGTCATAATAAATGATTTTTAGTTATTAACAAGGTGACAATGACTCCTATTGTTCACACTTACCCAAAGAATATCCAATAAAATAGAACATTTCTTCATGAGAAGAGGCCCCAAATTCACATAGAAATAAGCGATAACTGGCTTTCCTGTGTTTAGTTCCATTTCCGTGTCCTTTAGGAACTGCGTTTGCAAGTACAACAGGCTTTTTCTTCAGAGAGTGAGGTGCTTAAGAGCTAGAGGATATGTGGTCCTTATTCACCTCTTTCATAAATCTTAGCAGAACATTC
>NW_004444214.1:874028-906994 GCF_000243295.1 Trichechus manatus latirostris
AGACAGAGACTCAGGACATGGCTGGCTGGACTAGCTGTAGGAAGTGATCAAGGAGGAGACCCCGGCCCTTTTAGCAGACGCTGCTGGCCCTCAAGTCCGAGGAGGTCAGCCAAGGTCACAACCTAATTACTCAACAATGGTGGAAGCATTAAATAAATTGTATACATCCCTAGTATGTGACTGTACCTCTTGCAACCATAATAATAGTATTTATAACAATTTTGAAGTCCCTGGGTGGTACAAACAGTTAAAGCGCTTGGCTGCTAACCAAAAGATTGGAAGTTCAAGTCCACCCAGACATGCCTTAGAAGAAAGTCCTGGTGATCTGCTTCTGAGAAATTAGCCATTGAAAACCCTACGGAGCACAGTTCTACTCTGACATACATGGGGTCGCCATGAGTCAGAATCAACTCAATGCAACTGGTTCTACAACAATTTTAATGACACAAAAATTTGTCTATAAAACTAAAGGAGAGAAGTATACAATATTGTGTATAAACTGTTTCAATTATACAATCAAACTCTTTGGTTCCATTTAAATATTTTTTCCAAGAGTATATATTACCTGGGGGCAGCGGTCGTTCAGTGATAGAATTCTTGCCCCCCATGTGGGAGACCCAGGCTCGATTCCTGGCCAAAGCACCTCATGCACAGCTACCACCCATCTGTCAGTAGTGGCTTACATGTTGCCACGATGCTGAACAGGTTTCAGTAGAGGTTTCAGATTAAGACAGCCTAGGAAGAAAGGCCTGGAGATCTACTTCCAAAAAATGAAACCCTGTAGATCACAAAGGTCAGATCCTATTGTGCATGGGGTTGACATGAGTCAGGGGCCGACTTGACGGCAGTTAACAACATATATTACCATCATAATTTTTTTTTTTTAATGGAAGAAAACAGTGTCTCAGGAAGTGGGTTCAGCGGGTTCCAAGGAATCCCTTGGAAAGTGTACAACATGGAGGGACCAGGGCAGACAGACCCCAGGGCAAGAGGGGATGGCCACAGTCCAGCAGTGAAGATGGGAAGTCAAGGCCATTTTCTGAAGGAGCCTGTACCTCCGACACCTTGGCTTCCTCATCTGTCCATTTCAAATGAGATCCTCTTCACTGGGTTGTAATGAAGTTTCAATGAGGAGATGCACTTGGAAGCTTACTCGGAAACCCACTGTGTCTTACCTTCCTTTCTACCTGCTGCAACAGGGGAGAGTCTCCTGATGTCACTTTCCATCTCAGTGACTATGGTCTCTTTCAAAATGATCTTTTTTTTCCCCCTGAAACTTCTCTCTAACTAACTTTATTTGACATTGCAGCACTAAATAATAGATGTGAAACTTCTCACATCTGTACTGAAAAAAATATGTTACAACATAAAGTTGTATACTGCCTCCAGCTATCATTATAAGTGAACAGCAGAGCCTATTTCAAAAAATTTGGGGGAAAAAAAAAGATGTTTTAGGACACTATCATTTCAACAGTGGTTTTCTCCTATGGCTGGGACTTTTCTGTGCTTTCCAAATTTTCTACAAGCAGCGTGAATGTTTTGTATTTCAAAAAATGTATATTCTTTTCATGTTTTCAATAAAATGATATAGATCATTTAAAATATAAGATATATTTTTAAGTGATAATGTGCATTGATGATAATATAGGGTAATTCTGGCACTCTCATAGGATTGATAACTATGTCCAATCTACTTGGGAAGCAATTTGGGGATCACTTTTAAATGATTCCACTCATCAGTGCAATAATATTCCACCTCAAAGTCTCTCCCAAGGGAAAAAAAATGTTAAATGTGGATAAAATCTCATGTACCAAGAAATGTTGATTGCAATATTATATATGATCATTAAAAAAGAGAAAATTGTAAAATGCCCTAAAATGATAAATGACTAAATAAATTAAAATATATCTATCTTGTGAAGCATCATAAACCCCCCAAAATTAAATTTATAAAGAATTTTACTTCTTATCATGGAAATGCTAAAATATATACAAATTACAGAAAATAGTAAAATGAATTTCCAAATCCCCATCACCCAGCTTCAACAATCATCAACACATAACTTACTTCATTTATACTCCCTTCTACTCTATCCCGGCTAAACACTTATCTTGAAGCAAAACTCTAATATAGCATTTCATCCATAAATTCTTCAGTATTTGTGTTTCCAAGATAATAACTTTTAGAACATTGTCAAAATAATATCATTATGCCCAAAAAGTTAATAAAATTCTTTAATATCATCAAGTATTTAGTCAATGTTCTAAAGAATTTTAATTATTCTTCTTTATGACAGAAGAATTTTAATTCTTCCAATGACATGGGAAATGCTAATTATAATGTTAAGGGGAAAAGCAGAATACAAATCTGTATGTAACGCATAATTTCAAATACATAAAAATATATGTAGAAAAAGATTATAAGAAACACCTGGTCTACACAAACCACAGCCTCATCTACCCTGACACCAGAAGAACTAGATGATCCCCAGCTACTACTACTGACCATTCTGATCAGGAACACAATAGATGGATCCTGATAGAATGGGAGCAAAATGTAGAACAGAACTCAAATTCTTAAAAAGTCCAGAATTACAGACCGGTTGAGACTGGAGGACTCCCTGAGACTATTGCCCAATACCATACGTGAGTACTGTGCTCCTTAAAAAATCATCTATATGACATTAAATGGTCAACATTTACTCAAAAGCAAAGAGGACAAGGCAAGGTGGCAGGAAGACTACTAGAAATGGAATAACCAGAACTGAAATAATTAGAAAGTTGACACACTGTGACAAATGTACCCAACGTCACTGCGCAAATTGTGTAGAAATTGTTAAATGGGAACCTAATTTGCTATGTAAACTTTCACCAAAAACACAATAAATTTTTTTTTTAAAAAAAGAAAACACCTGGGCATTCTTAAATTTAATGTCCATAAATTCCACTCTCCACAGGCCCCCATGAAGGACCCTGTCTTATCACATTTCTGCTACCCTACCTGGAGTCACATCCCTGTGCGTGGTGGGTGTGGATATGCCTACATAGATGGGTCACAAGCCCTATCCCAGCCTGTGCCTCTCAGATAAGCTTTGCTGTTTTCTACAAATCACTGTGCTGTACTTTATGGGAAGGTGTATATGCAAATTTGTGAATATCAAAAATCCTTGTGAAATTTTCTTGCCAAATGTCACTGATCTACTGTACAGCAAAATGTTTAATAAAGTTTATTTCTATTGGAAAGATCATGCATTCAGACTTATTTATTGAATACTAATTTTTTTTCCTTCCTTTTAGAAAATCAAGGCAAAAATATTATCTGTCATACCAGGTTCTTGTAAGAATTAAATTAGCCAATGCTCACCAAGCACCTATTAAAGTACCTAGAGCACACCGAAGCCTCTAAAAATGGAGGTAATGATGGTGCCATGTACCATCTTTATCTCTGGGGATTAAAAAAAGAAGATGAAAAATATATATCCCTGACCTCTGGTCTAGGAATAAAAGACTGAGTAAATGTTATTTTATCTATTTTACCACAAAACCGAACATTAGCTATTACAGTTATCAAACTATATGAACTAATCATAAGCAGTATATAATAGCCTGAATTTTTTTTTACTCAGACTTGTTAACTCCCTGTCTATATCATTTTGAATTTATCTCTCTTAAATCCTTCATGTTCCTCAGCTACTAAAGGCTGTTATTTCATTGTTTCACATAACATCCAAGGAGGAAATCTCTGTAATAATTTGTCTTATCAAAATTGAAAAAAAAAAAAAAAGACAAAATGACTAAAGCAAATTGTTAATGAGAGATTAGACCCTTCTTAAGCCATTGTCCAGGCTTCTCCAACACTAACCTAAAATGTTGGATGCTTTGCTTGCTAATAATCATTTTAGGTGATGAGATTTTAGGGATGTATATTTATAAATATTTAGCTATAATATTCTATAATTTGCTATTTTTGTTGTTAGTTGCCATTGAGACAATTCATATACTACATTAATAAATATTAAAAAAGACGTTTTGAGCTTGAATCTTTTAAAAAATCATGATTACAACGTTGTTGTTAGGTGCTGTCGAACAGATTCCGACTGATAGCAACCCCATGTGGTACAGTAGGACTGCCCCACAGGGCTTTCTAGGCTGTAATCTTTACAGGAGAAGATTGCCAGGTCTTTCCCCCATGGAGCTGCTAAATAGGTTGCAAACTCTCAGTTAGCAGCCAAGTGAGTACCGTTGTGCCACCAGACCTCTTAATGATTATAATAAACCAAACCCATCGCCATGGAGTGGATTTCAACTCATATAGACCCTATATGACAGAGTAGAACTGCCCTATAGCTTCAAAGGAAACTGAAATCTTTCACAAAGGAGCAAAACTGATAGAGTAGTCTTCACCACATATAAAAAGCATAAGGATAGTCCAATGGCCTTTTCTTCTCAGTGGCAATTGGTTCAAGTATACTGATATTGGCTGCTCATCAATTGATTTAAGGCTCATGAGGAAGCCTAAAAAAAGAGAAGAAAAAAAACAAAACAAGCAAACAGAAAAAACCTGTTCTCCCACCAAGGAAGAGCTTCCAGTGACTCCAAAGCCCCAAGTACTCAATACCAAAAAAAAGTAACCTCCAGAAAATGCATGTAATGAGTGACTTAAATGAAAAATAATAGTACTTACACAATTGAAAATAATAAAGACTGTATGCAAATTATTTTCCAGTGTGTTTCCCCCATATCTAGGTATAATCTGAGCCTCTGTTTAAATTATTTTTTCCTCCTTTGAAACAAGGCACAATGGCACAGGATGAACCAAGGGTGCAGGGGCCAGGGCAAAAATCATTGCTTCTAAAGGGTTTTCAGGTGTCCAAGAACAGGCCCCAGATGGTACAGCAACATTCAGAAAAACACCACAGTTATCATGGGCCCAGCTCCAACCTTCCTATCCGAGAGCAAAGCATTGATGGATTAGCGTCTACGTTGGATCTTATTTCATCCATGGCCTTTGGGTATATGCAAATATTTTTAGCTCAGTCAGGATCCTGTGCACACACAAAGCACATAAAAGTAACCAACCAACCTTGTCTAAATAAAATGAAAACATAAACACAAGTTAAAACCAAAGACAGTCAGGGAAAATAAATGTGCTGTTATAATTGGGCAACACTTGCTTTAAACGTTCCGTTTGGAGAACTTCCATAAACCAAAAGTAGGATAAATTCCGAGCTGAGATCCACACCTCTCCCAAATTGATGAGGCACAGGTGGAGCTGCAGCCTGAGGGAGCAGGCATCTTGCTGACGAAGCCAGCCTCCCCGAGAGGTCCACACTGCCCCCTTTCCGCCAGGTATGCCTCCCGCCACTCTAAAAACTCCCCAGCTGCCCCCAAGAAAGTCACCTTGCCTCTTTTCAAAGAAGACAGGCCAAATGATGGAAATTAAAGGACAGTGAATTTTTCCTCATTTTATTGCATTTAGGTGTAAATGATCAAATTGTATGCATAGATTAAAGTCTTTCTGTTTGCATCCCTCTTTTATGCCATTAATTTCACTATTCTCATTAGTGTGATGCTTGCAGGACTGTACCAGAACATACCAAAAAGCATAAAGTTAAGCACACATCTTCTCTAAAAAAAAAAAAATTCACTATAACAAATCAATTCATCAACACAAATTTTGACTCTTGTAAATGAAGATTGAGGCAGTGATGTTTCAGTGGTAGAAATCTCACCTTCCATGCAGGAGACACAGGTTTGATTCCCAGCCAAAACACCTCAGGTGCAGCCACCACTCATCTGTCAGTGCTGAATAGGTTTCGTTGGAACTTCCAAACTAAGATGGACTAGGAAAAAAGGCCTGGGAATCTACTTCAGAAATCAGCCAAGGAAAACCCTGGATCACAATGGTCCAGTCCACAAGCAATCATGAAGATGGAGCAAGACTGAGCAGCATTTTGTTCCATTATGCATGGGGTCGCCACAAGTCAGGGCCAACTTGAAGATGGCTAACAACAACAACAAATTAAGATTACACAATCAATTAAACTCTACACCAGGACTATCTTCATTTAGAACTATAATAATACAACTCAGTCCACACTCCCCATTTTACTGTGCCTGATAGCACCAGCCATCAGCATGGAGAAAAGGAAGGGAAAGAAGAGGAAACAGAGAAATCCTGAGAGACTTCAACTGCAGAAATCATTACTTGCCATTTGCTTGCAAGCGTTCTTCCTCGAGCTTATTGTTCCTATTTATTTATGGATTATGTGTGCATGCATTTAAGGTCCCTGGGTGGTGCAAACAGTTTGCACTCATCTACTAACCTAAAGGTGGAAGTCTGAACCACCCCAAGCAGCATCACAGAAGAAAAGCCTGGCAATCTGCCTCCATAAAGATTACAGCCAAGGTTTAGCTTAACTAGTAAAGAATGTCTTTCACATTATGCTGTTTTAAGATCTATCTATATGACATCAAATTGACAATAGCAACTCAAAAGATTAGACAGGAAACTTAGGGGGCAGTGAGTTAAGATCTATCTATATGACATCAAATTGACAATAGCAACTCAAAAGATTAGATAGGAAACTTAGGGGGCAGTGAACTTGTTAATGGAGGAGGAACAACTCAGAAGAGGGTGAGAATGGTTGCACAACTCATAGAATGTAATCGTTGTCACTGAATTGTACATGTAGAAACTTGAACTGGTGTATGTTTTGCTGTGTATATTCTCAACAACAATGAAATAAAATAAGATTATAGCCAAGAAAACCCTATGGAGCAGTTCTGCTCTGTAACATGTGGGGTTGTCATGAGTCGAAATTGACTCTACAGCAACAGCTTTAGGGAGTTTTCTTCGTACGTGTATTTATGTATGCATTGAGTACGCTGGGATTTCATTTTTTTATATATAAGCAGCTGCATCCCGTAAAAGGTTTGGAGCAGGTGCGATTCACCTGTGAGCAGTGTACACAAGTCACTCCTATAAGATGAGAACTCCCTGAACACACACAAAAGACAGTGAGTCACAAGTAGTAAAAGATGTGGTCACCAATGGTTTGGACAGTGAGAATCATAGTAGCTGAGAGAAGAGGGTATATTTCTAGCAACAGCGGTCACAGAAGGCTTAACAGAGAGGAGGTATCTGAGTTGGGCCCTAAAGTGATGTTGTTGTGTGCCATCGAGTCAATTCAGACTCATAGCAACACTACAGGACAGAGTAAAACTGCCCCATAGGATTTTCTTGGCTGTAATGTTTCTGGGAGCTGATTGCCAGGTTTTTTCTCCCACAGAGCTACTTGTGGGTTTGAACCACCAATCTTTTGCTTAGCAGCCAAGCACTTAACCATTGAGCCACCAGGGCTAGTAACTACATTGATGTATTTAAATGATGCATCTTTTTCTGGCTTCCATATCTTCACCTTTCTTCTTCTCTATACACCTTTTTTTCACCTATCCTAACACCACTTTAAAGGATCACTAGTGGTGCAATGGTTAAGGACTTGGCTGCTAAGCAAAAGGTCAGTGGTTTGAACCTGTGGTGCAATAAATTACTTTTATATGGCCTTTCTCGCCATAGTCTTGTGACTCCTACAAAATTATTCAATGGGACTATGCAAATAAGGTGCTCGTGGCCCATCAAGGGGATTGGACAGCTTGCTAATAATGCAAATAAGGTGCATGGAACCCATGTGGGGGTGGGACCATGCAAATAAGGTGTATGGAACCCTAACAAGGGGATCAATCAGTTTTGCCATCCCAGTAGGCTTAAAAGAGAGCCTATCCTAGAGCAAAGGGGGGACTTCATTACCACCAAGGAGAAGAGCCAAGAGTGCAGTGCATCCTTTGGACCTGGATTCCCTATGCTGAGAATCTCCTAGTCCCAGGAGATAGCTGTAACACTAGAGATGGTGTAAGAAGGTGAGAAGCAGCAGCAGAACCAGGAGACCGAAGCAAGATGGTGCGGTGGGCTTCCCGGCCCACTGACCAAGGTGGCTACAGTGGGCAAGCCAACCCATGGAGCAAGAGAGATGAATGCTTTCAGGCAGGAGACTTTCTGGTGGAGCAGGGTGCCTCCAGGCACTTGCTGGAAGAGCTAGGCTTGCCAACCTATGGAGAGATAGAGAGCTGAGCACCTTCGGGCAGAGGCTTACTGGCAGAGTGGGGTGCCTCTGCATACTTATCAGTGGAGCTAAAGAGCTTTGTAACACTTTTCCAAGCAGGGCAGAGGCCAGGCTGCCCCAACAGGCTCAAGGGACTAAGGGGCCAAGGAGCTAAGAGGCCGAGAGGCCAAAGGCAGGGAGAGGCCTGCCTGTGGGCATGGCTGAGAAGCTGGTCCTGCCCAAAGAAGTGTATCCTGAGTCATTCATGATCCTGAATTGTAACTTGTTACTTCCCTAATAAACCTCATAACTATGAATGTGGTCTGTGAGTTCTGTGTGGCCATAACACTGAACTATTAAACCCAGCAGAGAAGTAGGGAGTGCCATAGGAGGGACGGCTGGTGTTAGAATTGGTAAAACGGTTGGAGAGAGGAGGTATGTCTGATTTCCACCTCACAGGAATCAGCTTTGGGCTGATGCTGATAATGATTCTCCTGCCCCCTTCTGAAGTTAGACGAAGAGTTTGGACGACACCCCCATGCCATTTTTTGCAGAACTCACCAGCCACCCGAGGGAGAAAAGACCTGGTGATCTGCTTCCCTAAAGATTACAGCCTCAGAATCCCTGTAGGGTGGTTCTACTCTGTCACATTGAGTAGCTATGAGTCAGAATCAACTCAATGGCACACAACAACAACAATACTACTACCATTACTACTAGCACTATTATTATGTTCATTGGAGAACTGTATAAGAACACGTCCAAAGCAAAAACTCAAAGCAAAAAATTTTAAAAAAAAGTGTGACCAGAGCGAATAGTTTGTGAAAAGTACTAGTATGTTGTGTTATACACAGTTTTACAACAATTTTTTTTAAAAGGATTACTAGTAGAAAACAAGACTAGAAATAAAATTGGATCCAAATTGTGAAGGCTTAAAAACCCAGAATAATACTATGTTTAGAGTTTAGTCCATCAGTAATGGGAGCCATTGAAAGTTTGTACGATATGGCTGGAGTCAGTGCTCATAAATGCAGCCAAGAGCAGGAAGCGACATGTGGCAAAGGCAGCAGATACAGGAATGGGCTTGGAAGGGAGACAGCAGACCTCACCATTATATAGATCAGGACCCCAAATCTACATGCTTTGGAAGGGGCTGATAACTTACACTAAGATGTAAGGTGGTATGGCCGACATCTCAGGTGGCTCTGACCCAGATGGTAAACCAGGAAAAGACAAGAGCTGAGATTTCTGCTCAGGTCATTCAGACAAGGCAACACTTTGGTTCCATGACACCAACCTTCTCTTTGGGGGATTCTTTGCCTTATGCTTACCCAGCTTCACCTAACACCTTCTGTTCTCCAAATGACCCACCAATGTTCTAACCCATGTCCCTTCAACGTCGCCATCATCTCTCCTGACTCTATTCCTTCAGGTATTGGAAGACAGCAATCTATTTACTTTTAACTAATTGCTGAAAGTAACTGATTAGTTCTTTATGTCACCATCTCATTATGAAAAGGACTTGAGCCAGCTTTCAGAGATATGTACAAGAAAGCAAGATGATAAACAAATACAATCGGAGTGTGAGGAAAGGAGAATTGAAAGGAGGAAAGTAAGATGACAAGAATACCGGTCATAAGAGGCTCTGATATCAGAATGTGTGCTGAGGGCCACATGTGCGGAGTCCTTCAGAAGAGACTGGGTGTTACAGCTACAGCAACCAGAGAAGATATGACCCTGAGAATCTGCAGACCTGCCTTCACTGTGCATCTATGGAAGAGCTGGGCTGAAAGTAAAGCCTCAGTCAGCAAATGCCTAAGACAGAAGGAGGCAAGTGAAATCAATGAGAAAGGCAGAGCCTGAGGTCATGGTGTTGAGGAGGAGGTGCTCCTAAGCGAATGCACATGGGCTCAGGGAACCCAGAAGGGGGCGCTCTGCTGCAGCTCACTGGCTGAGTGGACTGGGTGAAGTCTGAAGCTTTACCAAAATGGCCATGGCTACCTTGTCCAGTCCAGAGACAGGGGGATATAAATTAAGGGAAAAAAGAAAAATGAAAAAGTAACACTGAGCCTCTTGGCAGCCAAAACAGAGGAAAGTCTCAAAACGACAACAGGATTCCTCAAACTGCTATCTGCTTTATGCTGTTCTGCTGGATCTTAGTTGAGATGTCACACACACACGCACACACACACACACACACACACACACGCGAATGCATGCACACACAGTGTAAAAAACTCGCCAATGTTGGATTAAAACAAAGGTACTATTTGTTTTTCCTTAACTGTTCTTTTGTGCCAAAGAGTCAATTCCAACTGATAGCAACCCCATGTGACAGAGGAGAATTGCCCATAGTTTCCTAGGCTGTAATCTTTACAGGAGTAGATCGCTAGGTCGTTCTGTTGTGGAGCTGTTGGTGGGTTTGAACTGTCGATCTTTTAGTTAGCAGCCAAGTGCTTAACTATTGCACCACCAGGGCTACTTCCCTAACTGTTGTGGTGTGCCATTAGTTGACTCTGACTCATAGCAACCCTATATGAGAGACTATAACTGCCCCATAGAGTTTGCTAGGCTGTAATCTTTATAGGAGCAGATCACCAGGTCTTTGCTCCAGTAACCTATTGTCATCGATTAGATTCTGACCTAACAGCGACCCTATAGGACAGAGTAGAACTGCCCCACAGGGCTTCCAAGAGCAGCTGGTGGATTTGAACTGCCAACCTTTTGGTAAGCAGTCAAGCTCTTAACCACTGTGCCACCAGGGCTCCAGTTGGACTACTCAAAGCCACCTATGTGCTAATTAATCTACAAAGAGCCCAGTATAACCTGAGGCACGGAAAGCTTTTTTCATGAGGCACTTAACTGGCCTTGCTTTGAAAAGTGTTCTGCAAAACATAATTTGGGAAATAATTAGTTACAATACTAGCAATGGTCAAGAGGAAAAAGAAAAATGTTCGGGAAAAGTTTAGTTTTCTTCAGGTACCAAAAACTAGGAAAAATGTATGCTGGGTCCCCATGAAAGACATGCTGCAGGATGTGCAGACAGCACCCACAGCCCTGCCCTACAACAAATGCCCCAATAGCCTTGATCTGACAACGTCCCTGGGAGTGGGCATTTACAGTGTAAATGTAAATGTAACTTTTTTGTTTGTTTTTTAAAGGCCAAAGTGATGGTCTGATTATCTAAATGTGTAGTTCTCTGGTGGTTTGACTTTACCTAAAACTAAAATTTAGAACATCAATAAGAGTGGATTATTGTACATGGTTGAAGCGATCTTGAAGAAATATTTTACACTACAGTCTAGGCTGAGTTCCTGTAGCTAAACCAACAGTTGAAGCTCCTTAGAAAGGAATTGCAAACAATTTATTGTTGTCAATTAAAGACAGACCAACTCATTTAGTACATCAACAATAACAAAAAAAGACTAGGGTTTAAAACTCTGGCAGTGCAAAGGTTAAGTGCTCTACTGCTAACCAAAAGGTCAGTGGCTGGAAAACTACCCAGCAGCTCCATGGGAGAAACACCTTGTGATCTGCTTCCATAAATTACAGCCAAGAAAACCCTCTGGGCAGTTTTACTTTGTCACACGGGGTCGCTATGAGTTGGAATCAACCAAAGGGCACCCTACAACAACCCAACAACAATAAAAATTAAGGATATATGCTTGACTAGAAAGCTATCCAACATATACAACAGAGGTTGGCAAAGAGAAGGTTGGCAGAAAGGGGCAAACTTTCTCAGCAAACAGTACCAGGCCCACTCAAACAAAAGATCCCAAAGTTTTGCACCAGAGAGCTTATGAATAAGTATTTTATCCCGGAGAATTTTTAAGGCAGGTATCACAGATTACTCACTTAAACCATTTAAAAGTTTTCATTGCTGCACTCAAAGGACATCTAATTTTAATGAAGGTAGCTTCTTAGTGTATCTCCAAGATAAACTGGATCAAAAATGTAATTCCAAGTAACTGAATGGGTTGACCTGCTATATAGGATTTTAGTGATAAACCAATTATATTTGAAGAATGTCTGCCAAAAATAGTGACTAGGTTTCAGAGTAATTGATCTTGAACCATTCTTACTGACACTACTTTGCAAAAAAGACCCCTTACCTACGGAGGCCATGTTCAGGGTTTGACAGTAATGCTGTGTCATCAGCACTAGAAGAAAAGTCTTCCTTTTTATTCTTAAAAACAATGAGGCGTTAACATCCAGGAGTGGTCTCATGGCATTGAGAAATAAGTGAAAAAAGAAGGGAGGTTACCTATGGTACTATTTGTCTTCATTAAAAATTGTCACCATCAAAGGGTCAAAACAACCTAAATGTCCAACAATGGATGAACAGATAAACAAAATGTGGTACATACATACAATGGAATACTACTCAGCCAGAAAGAGAAATGAAGTCCTGATACATGCTACAGCATCGATGGAGCTGGAAGACATTATCCTCAGTGAAATAAGTCAATCACAAAAGGACAAATATTGTATGACCTCACTTATATAAAAAGACAAGAACACGTAAACGTATAGAGACCAAAGTTTATTAGTGGTTACCTGGGGTGGGAGGGAGAGGGAAAGGCAAGTGGGGGGCATTGCTTATGGAGTACTGAGTTTTTTATTACGGTGATGGAAAAATCTGATTAAGTGTAAGAATTGCACAACCGATTAATGGATGTTGATACGTTGTACACCAGTTAAAAGTAGAATTGGCAAAAAAAAAAAAAAATTGTCACCATCAAAGAAAATATTCTTACTCAGCCTGACCCTTGTGGAGGTTTCTATGTAAGCCTCAACAGCAGACGAGGGCCCAGAGCAGCACCTGGAGTGAGCTCTTGTAGCCAAGCCCATCCGTCTCCTGGTCACAGAGTCAGAGTCTCAAGTCAAGGTCAGTGCAGGAGAGACATAAAACATTTCCATCAGGGCAGAACGTTATACTGGACCTAACTGATTTAGGATAAAAAATAAGTAAAGTATGTTTTACGGGCCAGAAAAACAAAGGTATCTGTTAAGTTAATGTAACGATGAAATAAATTTAAGTGGTCCACTCTGTATTCTGAATGAAGCTGCCATAATTATTGCGAGCAAAATTGAGTAAAACACCCATATCTTCACTGTCAGGTCTGTATTTTGCAGGAGTTAGAGACTAACTAGAAACCCTGGTGGCCTAGTGCTTAAGAGCTACGGCTGCTAACCAAAAGGTTGGCCATTCAAATCCACCAGGTGCTCCTTGAAAACCCTATGGGGCAGTTCTACTCTGTTCTATAGGGTTGCTATAGGGTTGCTATGAGTCAGAATCGACTCGACAGCAATAGGTTAGAAAGCAACTAGGAGCCCTGGTGGCACAATGATTAAGAGCTCAGCTGCTAACCCCTGGCAATCTGCTCCCCTAAAGATTAAAGCCTAGGAAATGCTATGAGGCAGTTCTACTCTGTCACACGGGGTGGCTATGAGTAGAAAATCGACTTGACAGCACACAACAACAACAAGGAGGCGACTAAGTTCCTAGAAGTTACTGTTACTGGCTAGTTACTGTGCTTCCACCAAGCTCACAGAAAAGATTCTTTAATAATGGGTGTGTCTCCATTTCTCTAATAAACTGCTTCCAGTATGGGGGGGGCACACCAAGGGGAGGGCACACCAAGACATTAAGAATATCACTGGGAGTGGGGGGAGAGGTGACAGTATCAGTTCCTTTCTAGGGTGAGCCTACAGAAGCCAATGGCGTTGACTCTTGTTTCATGGTCTCCAAAGTGAGCTTACAGACCTTCTCACGTCCTCCCCATGGTCTGAAGCAGAGTGGCCATGATCAAAGATCATTTCTGACCAGGGCTAAGAAACCATCCTGTATCTAAATTCAATATAATGGAAAATTTCAAAGGAAAAGAAAACCAAAAGACAACCTGAAACAGGGAAACAATACCAAAAGGATAGAGCAGGGACAATGTCAGTAATCTCATTTTTATGTAAGTTATCTCTATAACATGAAAAAGCAAATTGTCTTAGTACTGTATGAAAAACTTAGGAGAATAAAAAGGACCCATTCTAAGCAAGAGATGGCTTCATTAAGGGCTTTCAAAATAGGAGCGGCTAATCCTAATAGCGTCTGTTCTTTTCAAGGTCAACATTATTTTGACTTTGGTTAGAAGAGGTAAGAAAATAAGAAAGAAACGGCTCATTTAAATATGAAATAAAATAATGCAACCATTGTGTGTTTCTTTCATTCCTGGGACCCCACACAGTCATTTCAATTGTAGTTATCAAAAAAAGAGAGCATTTTGGTGTGGGAAGAAGATTTATTTGTGAAGAAAGATCAGTGTGTAGGTTGCAAGAGAGAAACCCTACATTGACTTATCTATGTGAGAAATACAAAAGTTATGCTGCATGGAATCTAGGTGGCAAAGTACCTAGAAGAGACCCACCAAATACCCCTAATGGGTCTAATTTTACCTTCAATTTTTCTTTTCCCCAAATATGAAACATAAATTTCTTCTTCCTCTAAAAACTCTTGATCATACATCATTGGCTTCCAGTCAATACTTTACCTCCTTAATCTCAAATTCAACCAAACTTTAAATTGATTTTCAAAACTTTTTCCCCATCAGGTAAATGTGGTTTTTGAACTCTCTCTTTTTCAGACCAATTAACTTTTTTTTCCTCTCAAATAGTTCCTACTAGAAAGCCCTTCTTACTGTCTGACCATCCTTGTCACCATAAATTCCCAATATTATCCTCTAGCAGCTGAAGTAAAATGCATATTCCTTCACATAAGAATTCACAGTTCTTTTTAGGAAGTAAGTTATGTACACACGGTATGGTAAATAACACCACAAAGCAGCAAATCACACATTCACTAAGGCTTTCTAAGGATAATGTTTACCGTATAACCGATGTAATAAGGGAAGTCTTTTGGCATTTAATTAGGGCCTGAAGTAAGGGGAAGACTTTTATAAGGGAAAATGAGAAGACATTCTATACAAAACAAAAGAAAATGATAACTATGAAGGTCAGAAACAGAAATGACAAGCATGCATTATGTTTTAGAGGACAGTGAGTAAGCCAGTTTGGCTAGAAACAAATGTTTTCTAAAATTTCTTTTATCATTGAGTTTAACTGACCTTCTTTTGAGAGTGTTCAGGACTGGACTCTCCTCCAGTGATCTGAGAGAATTTATTAGAACCAAAAGGAAATGTCCATTGTCTCCAAACAGTGTTTCTACACTTCAGGGTCTTCAAAATCAAGTGAGATGCACAGTGGAGATCTCTTGCAGCATCCATTGGTACCAAGGAGAAGAAACGAGCCAGGACAAATGAGGCTTGTTTCTTCAGGATCATTATCTCACTGCTGCCTTTATTGTTGGTGGTAGTATGCACTAATTAATAAAGATAACTATCTTTATTCTACAACGTTTACAGATCTTTCACACACTTATCCCATCCTCTCAATGGTCAAATTTAAGTGTCAGCCTTGGACCGAGTAGTCCCTGGGTGGTACAAATGGTTAACTAGGCACTCAGCTGTTAACCAGAAGGTTGGAAGTTTGAGTCTACCCAGAGGCATCGCAGAAGAATGCCCTGGCAATCTACTTCCAAAAAGTCAGCCATTGGAAACCTTATGAATCATTGTAAAGAATGTAACCAATGTCACTGAACAACCTGCGTAAAAATTGTTGAATGGGAAGCTAAACTGCTGTGTAAACCTTCACTGAAAACACAGTACCCCTGCCCTTTGGATACCACACGTGCTGTTCCAGCCAATTTCATTATCACCAATAAAGACGCTGTTTCTGTTGTTGGGTACAGTGGAGTCGATTACGGCTCATAGTGACCCTACGTGACAGAGTAGAACTTCTCCATAGGGTTTTCTAGGCTATAATCTTTACAAAAGCAGATCTCCAGGTCTTTCTTCTACAAAGAGGGTGAGTTTGAACTGCCAGTCTTTTGGTTAGCAGCCCAGCATTTAACTGTTGCACCACCAGGGCTCCTTGGTAAAGACCCTCAACCTTGTTTGGCACTAATCAACGAGGCCACATTGTTCTTTTCTGCAGGTTCTTCCCTACCTGTTATTGCCCTTTGCTACAATGCAGAACTGAGTTAATCATCCTAATCTACTGAAAAACAAATTAAGTAAAAATATTAGAATCCATGCTTGACTGTTATATACTCCATACTGTTGCCCTGCCCTTCTCCCTGATTGGCTACAGGGCACATTCATAACATTATGCACTAGAGGCAGGATTGCCACAATTTCCCACCCCCACAGGGAAATGTCACTATCCAGGACATATCAGTAAGGAGTGTTTAAATACCTGAAGATATAAATGTACCTAGCGACCCGATCTTAATATGTATACAAAAGACTTCATTTTTGTTGCATATTTGTTATATAAGCTGTTCAATATGCACAGAATATTTCATAGAAAGTTAGATAACCACTCAAGTCTCAAGTCACTGCTACTTTGAAAAATTGTGAAACAACCTCAGATTTCTGAAAGATTCATCCAGTATGCCTTAGCTCTCCTCATTGTGAGATTTTACTTTGTATGGCTCACACAAGGTTTACTCTCCACATAAAACTGGATCCATGAAAATCACATCTCTCAGCTCGGTAGTCACCCTCTGAGCTGAATCTATAGAGAACCTACTGGAAACTCAAGAGCCTGGAAGTCAGTGTGCTTTTTCCCCTTAAAAGATCTGAACAACAATTTGAGAGAGCACCAGAGAGAGAACGAGAATGCCTGACCCCTAATTAAAGCTTGAAAATTTTCTTGACTTTCTTAAAAACTAATAACATAAGAGAGCTTCATTTTCAACAGGGATAATTAATTTTTCCTTAATTTAAATTCTGTCTCAAAGTATATTTTATTCATATTCAGAAAGGGATAAATGGAAGATCAAAAAGAAATGATGCAGACCTCACCAGTGCCCAGCCCCGGAGGGAAGCATTACACTGTCAGCCCTGGTACCTGCCTCTTAGTATTCATGAAAACTTAGTAAATAATCACACGGAATTCATTTCGGGACACATATCCTTTGCCTCCTGCCTGAAACATGTAGCTCAAGCAAGGTTACCTGACAGGAACACACTCTCATTTCATCTTTCCTAAGAGCGACTGTACAAGACAAGTAAATGAGCGTCAAGATGAAGTCTCTTGCCTTGCTCTTCATCTTCTTTCTGCACAGGGCTCTTGTCCTCCTTCAAAGCAAGCTGTGGGTGATGAAGGAAAATTCAGGTGCACTGAACAGAAACCACTTCGCTTGTTAGCCAAGAGGATACTTAAGGTGCTGAAAAAAATGAACATTTACTACAGTGCACTATTCAGCCCCAGGAAATCGTCTTTAAGTTTAACCATGTCTTAGAGGTCATATAAAACACAATGCCCTGTCTTTAAGCCATGTTTAGGCTTATATCATTTATGAGTTTCATAAGGACTCATGTACAGAGGAAAACAATACGTTACAATGCAAGGTGGAATTGCAGCTATTTATTTTGACTCTATAAGACAGACAGCTGAGAGAGAACATGTTCAAAGAAGGCAAAAGACAATCAAATGTCGTGGGCTCAAGACAAGCCAACTGGCACTATCCATCACACCGGGCAGGCTACCAATTTATAATTAAAATGTTGGAATGTTTATCATTATAATGTTCAACTTCGTGTAGAGAACAGTTACTGTTTTGCCAGTAAGAAGAGCCAAAATGCTATTATACTCTGCTTAGGAGTCACAAAAAGATAAAAAGCTAAGCAACTTCTCCTTTACAAACTACCCATGTGTACACAAAGGGTTTCACAATGTGGTTGCCCACATGCAAATGAATGTGAGGTGTCGTGATCTGAGATGTAAGATTTAGCTTCCTCCCGCAGCCAAGAGGCCTGGGACTTCCTTGACTGGAATCATTCTTTTAACTTAAAATGTAATTCCCTACTTCCAGGCAATATGGTGCTATAGTCCGAAGCACCACGCCGTCGTTCCACAGCAAACATCAGAAAAACTAAGTCAAACAGAGTCACACGTCCATCCTGAAACCCTAAGCATCAAATGAAGAGATAAAGAACTCAGCCAAGCACCCAATGGAATAAGAAACTGACCGAGAACAGAAAGCGAGGAGAGATACACGCAGAGGTCCCCTATCAGCTACCGCAGCACGGATCCGCCATCTTGGACTCTTATCGGAGATAAGCGAACAGGAGGTACGAGAAAGCAGCTCAATGGAGCTTCCAGCAGGAGACAAAACAACCGGTAATCAGCGATATAGGCTTTCCCACCCCCCACCCTTCTTCACCCCTACTTAGCCTCCTCTGCTTCCTGCAGCCACAGTCTCTTGGCAGTGAAGCACCAGCTTCACCTCCGTGTCACTTGGATTCCACCCGCCTGCACTGGCCGGCTCCCTGAATGTCTTTTGTTGGCTGCTGGTGTTGCTTTTATCTGCTTCTTTAGATTTCTTCCTTACCTCTCACCACTTCCCCCTCCTTTCTCTCAAATACCTGGCTCCGTGCGCCATCTTCGTTTCTTCCTGAAAGGCTGCGAGATACTGCTCTACTGTGAAACAGCTTCCTGGCCAGTGCCGCTATGCTAGTGGGACCCCCAGGGCTTTTTTGTTTGTTTGTTTGCTCTGATTTGTTCTGTTTTGATTTGTTTGTTTTCTTTTTCTTTTCTCGGCTTGGGAGCCCCTTCTAGCCAGGCAGTACCACCTAGCTTGGAAGCCACTCCCTTACTCTGCACAGACGCACAGGGACATCCCTGGGGACATTTTTTTGTTTTGTTTTCTTTCTCTTGTTTTTGTTTTTAGTTTTTTGTTTGTTTCTTTGTTTTGTTTTCTTTGCCCTCTTATTCCCTTTTTGTCTTTCTTCATTTCCAGCCTCTCAATTTATTCATTTTTTTCTTTTACCCTTTTTTTTTCTTTTTTTTATTTTTGTTTTTCCCCATTTCTCAGTCTCTCATCTCTCCACTCCAATAGCAAGCTCCGTTAGCAGTCTTTTTTGTTTGTGTGTGTTTTTGGCTCCTGTTCCTCTCTCCTCTCTGTCGTCTTTCCCATACCCATCTTAGCTCTACACATCACAATCTACCCCCTCCTTCCTGCCTACCTGCACCGTGCGCTGAACATCACACTCCCAAGCAGCACAGGCACAGCCTACTGGAACCTGCCCTGCACTGATTCCTGGTCCACACTGTCAGCCCTGGTACATGCCACAAACAACCCATCCAAGCAACTCCCCTTCAGCTGGACGTGACCTGCTGTACTATACCTGAGTGACTGACCCTGCCCATTGGAGAAGGAGGTGAAAAGTACCATGCCCACAGATGAGCAAACAACAAAGAACACACAGCCCACCTGCTCAGACATAATCAAATAAAACAAAAAAGCAGGACACAGCAAACAAATCTACAATCAATAAATGAGGACAATAACTACTGAATGCCCTGAAGACAGCAGACAATCTCAAAACATTTACAAAAACAGGACAGGATGGTTCCAGTAAGCATCCAAAATAAAACATCAGATGACTTTCCAGCAGAAGAAAATGCACTAGAACTACCTGATAGGGAATTCAGATCTCTAATATCCAGAATTATCCAAGAGTTGAAGCAAAAAGCAGACAAAAATGAGTTGCAGATCAGACTATTGTGATCCACAGAGTTTTCATTGGCTGACTTTTGGAAATAGATCCCCAGGCCTTTCCTCCTAGTCCATCTTAGTCTGGAAGCTTCACTGAAACCAGTTCAGCATCATAGTAACATGCAAGCCTCCACTGACAGAAGAGTAGTGGCTGCACGTGAGGTGCACAAGTCAGGAATTAAACCCAGGTCTCCCACACAGAAGTTGAGAATTCTACCACAGAACCACCACGGCCCCATACTTTAAAAAGAACTGACTTGCTATCACTTAGCAAAGCAGGAACTAAACAGGTAAGTTTTGATGGAAGAGAGCTTAATTGTCAGGTTTGAGAGTTCAGGATGGGAAAGTGGAGACCACCAGGCAAACTGTTACAACTGGGTCACACAGTTTTGGGGGCAAGGAGAGACTGTAAGTAGATGGTTAAAAAAAATTAAAAAGACTCTCACGTTTGACCTACTTCTGAATTTTGTACCACCCTACAGTAATCACAAAATTCAAATTGCCACAGAACTGATTAACTGCAAGATTAAGAGAGAACCACAGACACAGTGAAAAGACTAGCCCCAGGTGGTAAATAAGGAAACCAAAAGAAAACAGCATGCTAGGCAGTTTAAATCTAAAATTCAGGAAATTCAATATTCACTGTTAATTTTTCCATGAATCCTTCGTATTGTTTTCTTCTTTGTCTCTAGCCAGCTGTGCTTTTTAATAGGACAATTATTTGCTATTCAGATTTATTCCAATTATTTCTTCAAAAATTTTTTTTCTATAGGATTATCAAGTTTGTCTACTCAAGATAATTTCTCTTTCCTTTTTATTATCTCATGGGGCATCCACAAAAGGTGATTTAGATTATAGAGAATCACGTTATTATC
This sequence comes from Trichechus manatus latirostris, assembly GCF_000243295.1. Lineage (NCBI taxonomy): Eukaryota > Metazoa > Chordata > Mammalia > Sirenia > Trichechidae > Trichechus > Trichechus manatus. The sequence continues at coordinate 894,623 of NW_004444214.1, forward strand.
GTTATTAATAATAATAATCACTTTAACAAGTAAGGATGTAGTTTTTTTTTTTTTTATAGCTTTAATTTAAGTGACCTTGATATGAACTGGAAATTGGACGATGTTATAGATTGAATTGTGTCCCCCAAAAAATATGTGTTGTAAATCCTAACCCCTATACCTGTGGTTTGGAGCCCTGGTGGCACAGTGCTTAAGAGCTCAGCTACTAACCAAAAGGTTGGCAGTTTGCATCCACCAGCCAGCCCTTGGAAACCCTATGGGGCAGTTCTACTCTGTCCTAGAGGGTTGCTATGAGTCAAAATTGACTTGATGGCAATGGGTTTGAGTTTGGTTTTGGTTATACCTGTGGTTATAATTCCATTTGGGAATGGGTTTTTTTTTTTTTTTTTTTTTTGGTATGTTAAGGAGACAGTATTAATGTAGGGTATGTCTTAAATCAATCTCTTTTGAGATATAAGAGAGATTAAACAAGCAAAATGAGCAAGCAGAGATGGAGGAAGAGAGATACCATGCCACATGAAGATCACCAAGGAGCCAAGGAATAGAAGCTGAAGAGACAAGGAACTTTCCCCATACCAGACAGAGACAAAGTCTTCCCCTAGAGCCGGCGCCCTGAATTCAGACTTCTAGCCCCTTAAACTGTGAGAAAATAAATTTCTGTTAAGGTCACCCACTTCTGGTATTCCTGTTATAGTGGCACTAGATAACTAAGACAGGTGATATGAGACAAGGCCAGAGGATAAGAAAATTCCAGGTGTGTGGACATAGCACAAAGGATCCACATCTGTATGTTCCGGTAAGTCACACCTAGGGCTACACAAGCTGCCTTCACTGACCACGAGTTTCTTCCATTCCAGCGAGGCCTCCAGCTGCTCGTTAGCAGTGAAGACTCTAGAAGGAAGCACAATGAGCTCTTTCTTTTATTATTCCTTTAAAGAAGCAAAAATAGAGTTTCTAATGTGATGCATACTAAAAAAACCAAACCCACTACCGTCAAGTTGATTCCTGCTCATATCAACCCCCTAGGATTTCCAAGGCTGTAATCTTTACAGAAGTAGACAGCCACATCTTTCTCCCACAGAGGGGCTGGTGGGTTCAAACTGCCAACCTTTTGGTTAGTAGCCGAGTGCTTTAACCACTGCGCCACCAGGGCTCCTCTGATGTGTACTAGAGACATTGATTTGTTCAAAAGCAAAGCTCTACTTGTGCTTTTGGTACAAAGTACTCTGAGTAAGTTTTATTTAAATCAATGGCAAAACTCTCCATGGGTGTGTCTGGGCATCTTCTGTTTGCAAGTACAATGAGTAAAGACACTTGGTGACTTTTCTCAGTCCCCAAGATTTAACTATTGCCACTGTATTTGTTTCTCATCATTCTCTTTTAATGGAATTATTCAAGGTCCCCACACAACTGCCCACCACTCGTCTGTAGCTTGTTGTGCTGTGGTGGCTTGTGTGTCGCTGTGATGCTGGAAGCTATGCCACCAGTATTTTAAATACCAGCAGGGTCACCATAGTCGACAGGTTTCAGCCAAGCTTCCAGACTAAGACTTGAAAGAAAGGCCTGGCAATCTAAGTTCAAAAATTAGCTAGTGAAAACCCAATGGCTCACAATAGAGCATTGTCTGATATAGTGCTGGAAGATGATCCCTCTAGGTTGAAGTCTCTCAAAATACACAGTGGCTACAAAAATGGACTTGAGCATATCGATGATAGTCAAGGCTCGGACAATGTTGTGCATGGGGTCACCATAAGTCGGAGCCAATTGGACAGGGTAACTAACAACAACAACACACACATCTGCAAAAGTGACTTTCTTATCTTAATTCCTCGTTACCTCTTCTTTCGATGAGAAAAGCATCAGATCCCTAATGTAAAAAGAACAGTGATACTACACTGAGGATAACATGCTTAACTACTTAATTATTCATTGCAGGCTCTAGAGGAGTCATACATTTTCTATTTTTAAAAGTGTCCTGAAAAAGTCAGGTTAAATCATAAATTTCCCTTATTGCTTACCAGTAGAGAAGCCCAAAAGCAATCTCACCACCCACAACGCCCTGGGTACTAAGTGCGTGACCTACTTCTTGCCAAATTAAATGGCCTTTTTTCAACCTTCACTCTCCTTGACATGTTTTTGGCACATCAAGCAGCTAGCCACCCTCTCTGTCCTGAAATGCTTTGGCTTATGTGGTGATACACTTATAACTTAGTCTTCCTGTCTGTAAAATCACTGCTGCTTCCACCTCCACCTGCCCACGTGCATGCACACACACATGCTCCAATCCCATCCCCCCACCTGTGCTTATTCCCCCAAATCCACTCATCCGTCTCCCATTCTTCTCTTATCCCTTTAAGAAAACCCACCCTTGCTTTAGTCTCAGTTACCACCTCTGTGTATACAAAAATCAAATCTTTCTTGACAACTCATCCTTCTCCAGTTCTAGGATTCTATTTTCATCATTCAATCACATAGATTTTCTAGGGAAAAAAAGGATGAGGTTGTTGTTTTTAACAGAACTACAAACCCAAATGATTAGCTTCCTAAATTTGGTATTTTGCTACCGCCCTCCAGGAAAACAGCAATGACTGAAAAATGAGTCAAAACTGAAGCAGTGAAACATCAGTCCACAAGTGACTAGACTTTATTTTTGTTTGCATTCACTCTATTTTTTAGTCAAAGTCATTAAGGGTCGTAGGTGGCAGCGATATTCCATTTTCTATGAACGTTCACACGTGAGCTATATGCCCTGAAACTCCATTGTCTCCTCTCCCTGACCTTGAAACCAAGAATACAGTCTCACTGTCCAGATCTTCCACCAGTTTATGTCTCTGCAGGGGATTTTTCTTTGCCACGTGGTCAATCTACCCTCTCATCAGATGTTAGCTAAAGCCTTGCTGCTGAAGGTGTGGCACCTAACCCAGCAGCATCAACCTCACCCGGGAGCTTGTTTAAACTGCAGCAATCTACACCTTAGTCCAGATCCTACTGAATCAGAATCTTCATTTTAACAAGATTCCTGGTAATTTGTCTGCATATTAGTTTGGGAAGCAAGGAACTAAAAGAACGCCTTCCGTACCCCGATCCTGCGCAAGTGACTTTGTACCGGGATTTTACGTCTTTCTAGCACAGGCATAAAAAGAAAAAAAGATTTCTGTTAAAAACCTTTATATGCAAAAAAAAAAAAAAGAATTCAGTCCCAAAATATGGTATTTATCAGGTTATCAGGAACACTGAGAACGGAGGGTCCCTTAACTACAAGCATTGTAATTCTTTCCTAAATGAGAAAAGCATACTGATTCTCTTATAAATTAAAGGCGGCACTTCAAAGGATAGAACATAAACTTCTGCCACTCCATCCCTTAAAAGTACCAGATCTGACCCTTTCTATATAACCTGTCTTCCTATCACAGGAACTAGAAGTTCAACCAATAACCCAAGCAAGAATTTGGAACTTTAATGTGTGGATGTACTAAGAGAAATCTTAGGCTGGACCTGAATGCCTGTTTTTCTTCACAAACAGTAAAGTTTCTCAATATCCTTACTATCTTAAATACTCCCTTCTAATTACACTGAATTCAAATCAGCAAACATTTACTGAGTAGGTGCTAGGGGCCCCAAAATAAAAATATGACAGAATTCCTGCAGTTAAAGACTCTTAGGAAGGGCTCCATCCTTGCCATCACAATTTTCTAGCTGGGCTTAGGCAATACTGTCCTCGTGACATAAACCCTCAGGACTGGAAGGCTTTCACAGCCAAGGAGATCTCTCTCCCATGACTGCTGTGAAGATTCGCCTGACTGAGGACAGGGACTTTGCGCATTCGCCCATGTCTCCCCACCACATAAATGAGCATCCTTCTGTGCTCTGCTAATAATATTGAATGGGTGGATGAATAAATTGTCTTTTCAGTTTAGCACCTCGTACTGTGGTGGCTTGCGTGTTGCTGGGATGCTGGAAGCTACACCTCTGGTATTTCAAATAACAACAGGGTCACCCATGGTGGACAGGTTTCAGCAGAGCTTCCAGACTAAGACAGACTAGGAAGAAAGACCTGCCGATCTACTTCCAAAAATGGGCCAATGAAAACCCTATGGAAGATGAGCCCCCAAGGTTGGCAGTCACTCAAAATTCCCCGTGGCTGCAACAATGGACTTGCACATACCAATGATCCTGAAATGGCACAGGACCACACAGCGTTGTACATGGGACCGCCATGAGCCAGAGACAACTCAATGGCAACTAATAACAACTATGCAGAAGCAGTGTTGCCACAATAAATTAAGAGAAACCTCATGCTAAATAACAATTTCAATTTCCTCCATATTAATAGAACCAACAGAGGTTAGTGCTGGGGCCTTACTCTTCAGACCAGTACTGAGTCTGGGACCTTACAGGAGCAGGGGAAGACACGGTTCCCCTAAAAGGCTGGAAGCTCTGAGTCAGAGCCTGGACTTCCCGGAATGTGAACACAGTGTTTCTGCTATAGCTGTACTCTATACTACACTGTAAGTGTACTGTACTATAACTACAACTGCAAATAATTTTGGTATCTGTATTTAACATGTCAATTAATGTTCTTACGTTTTAAGGTAAAGACAAGGTTAACATTGTCAGAAAGCACAAAAAAGCAGAATCTTTTAGTGATGGTTAAAAGATTTTATAAAAATTCTTTCCTGAAGCTCAACTGGTATTTCACTTTAAGAATCTAATAAATATTTTAGAATGGCATTTCATTTGTTTTACAATGACATTTGGTATTAGAGTGAAGGAGCTGGAAAAAGAAATATAAAAGTCTCCCTCCACTACCTGCCAAATTCCTTATATTTAGAGACCAAACTGATTTATAATGTTGATAAGAATCACTTTAAATCATCACCAACTGCAGCAGAATCTGAACCAGTGGTGCAGAGGTGAAGTCCACTGTTTGTCCCCTAAATACACAAATCTACAGTTGGCTCTAAATGGCTTTCAAATTTATTTATTTAGTACGTTCTATTGAATCGTATCTCAGTCTGTGCTATTTGTTATTTCATGGGATGCCAGTGGGAGAGGTGCCATTTCGCATATGAAGAAGAAATCAATGGTATAGAAAAATTATATTATTTTTAATGACATCATATTTTTTAAGAGCTATTTGCCTTAAGCCCTTGAATGCCCAGGATACTCAACCTAAGGTCATTTTAAACACAACACAGCCGGGCCAGAGCAGAAACAGGAGGAAAACAGGTCAGCAGATAGCCTTGTGTGGGTGCAGGGCTAAGAAAAATAAGTTGTTATGGACTGAACTGTGTCCCTCAAAGATGTTATGTTGAAGTCTTAACCTCTGCACCTATGAATATGACCTTGTTTAGAAATAGGGCCTTTGATGATCTTATCAGCTAAATTAACATGAGGTCATACCAGAGTAGGGTGGGTCCTAGTCCCATCTGTGAGCTGTCCTTGTAAAAGAGGAGGACAGACTCAGACAGACGAAAGAGGCCACATGACTTTGCAGCTGTAAGCCAGGGAACATCTGGAGCTACCAGAAACCAAGAGAGAAGCATGAAATGGAATCTCAGAAGGAATCAACACGGCCAACATCCTGATCTCAGACTCCCAGCCTCCAGAATTGTGAGACAATAAAGTTCTGCTGTTTAAAAGCACTCACTTTGTGGTATTCTGTTATGGCAGCTCTAGAAAACTAAGACACAAGTGGAGACTAATTAGTCACTTTCTCCCCTTCCCTCTCCCCCTCCAAATACTCAGGACTAGTAACTTACACTCTAAAGCGAGATTGGCTGTTTATCGCCCTTTGGAGGCCTCCACCTGAAGTTCATTAACCTCTATTTGCAAAGCTCTTTGGAGCTGGCATAGACAAAACAAACTAATGTGACATTTGAGGAGCACAACCATTTCAAAGAAAAGCAATACACTGTATCTACAGATTCCAAGAGAGGCAAGAATATTACAATAGATAAACCAGGAATTTTAAATTAGCGTAATACATATATTAGATACATGTGAAAGGACATTATCAATATGAAAGAATAAAAAACATAAAAGAGAACCAAGCTGAATTATTATGTATGGAAACATGAGAGTTGAAACAGGCACACAATCGATGCGTGTGGTAGGTTATTGTTTAAAAACGCACACTCCCTTCTCCTGCACCTCCATGGAACAAGTACATTTCCTGCCCCTTCCTTGTCTGGGCTCCACGTGTGATGTTTTTACACGTGACACAAGGTTTAAAATTTGCTTGTGTGGTGGTGCTCATCCTCATGCCCTTCTGTTGTCAACATGGGAAGAATGTGCCCTTGTTGAAAAACGGAAAATGAGAGGTACATGTAGCAGAGAATCCTACACTGACCCAGAAATTCAAGACCAAAGAGTACATGATTATTGTTGAAGATCACTGAGAGTAACCTCTTATGCACTGCAATTGACCCAACAGTTGACTAATGCAATGACATAGGTAGCAAAATAACTATAGCTAAAGGATGCATTACTAAAATGGAACACTAGGTTAAGGAAATCTTCCAGAAGGAAGAAGTTAAGTATAAATAAATGCAAAACATAAACGAAAAGTAGAAATGCAAGGGCTAATATCTAGATAAAAGGAACCCAAGAAATAGACCAAAGGACATGAAAGTGAGGAAAGACTTGAATAATGGAGATAAATTCCCTGGTTGGGGGGAAGGGGAGCAGATAAAAGACTTCATATTGAAAGGGCACATAGAATGCTAAACAGGAAAGTGTTTTTTTTAAGTTGGTATACACATTATGGAGCCCTGGTGGTGCAGTGGTTAAGAGCTTGGCTGCTAACCAAGAGGTCAGCAGTTCGAATCCACCAGCCACTCCTTGGAAATCCTATGGGGCAGTTCTTTTCTGTCCTAATAGGTTCATTATGAGTCGGGATCGACCCAATGGCAACGGATTTTTTTAAACACATTATAATGAATTAAATATCAAAAAGAATAAACACTAAAATCTACAGAGAAGAATATCTCACACACAAAAGAAGAAGAATGAGGTGGATTTCATATTTTCCACAGCAATACTAAATGTCATAGATACTGAAAAAGTATTTGATACCATTCAACACTCATTCATGATAAAAGCTCTTAATAAATTGGGCATATAAAGTAAATTCATCAACCTGACAAAGATTACCAATAAAAAAGAACTTAGACTGAAAGAGGAAATGTTAACAGCACTTTCTTTAAATCAGGCACAAGGCAAGCATGCCCACTGTTTCCACTTCTCTTCCACTTTGCATTGGTCCTAGGCAGTGCAATGAGGGAAGAAAAAGAAGAGGCCAGAGGATTGGGAAGGACACAATAAAACTGTCATTATTTGTTAATGATATCATCTTTATATAGAGAAATTGTTAGGAATAATATAGAACTTAGACAGATGGCTGGATATAAAACAAAGGTGTGACTGTCAGTCGCATTTCTATACATCAGCAGAAAACAACGAAAATAGATAATAAAAGAGAAGAATCCAGATCAAGACCATAATAAAAAATCACACAGTTTGGCAAAAACTGACAATATTAGATGTTGAGGACGGGGAAACCACAAGATTTCTTATATCTTGCTCCTGGGAACACAAATTGGCTACCACTTTAGAAAACACTTAGACAATATTTAGTAAAATTAAACATTCACATATCTGATAACCCAGCAATTCCACTTCTGCTTTTATTCCCAAGAGAAACTCTTACGCATGTGAAACAGGAGACATGTACAAGAATGATCACAGCAGCACTGTTCCCATCAGCAAAAACTCAGAAACATCCAGATGACCATCAACTGAGAAAGTGGATGAATAATTTGTGAGATATTACACAGTAGAGCCCATAACTGGGCCACAACAACATCCAACAATATGGTTGACAGCAATATACTCTTAGGTTAAAAATAATATTAAAATAAACAAAAACAAACAATAACACACGTGAGGAATGTGCTTCTTAGTTCAGTCAAGTATTTGAGACCAAATGGGCAAAACCTGTCCAAAAGCAAAGGCAGGAAGGGACAGGAAAACTGGACAAATAGACACGGAGAACCCGGGGTGGAAAGGGAAAGGGGGAAAGTGCTGACACATTGTGGGGATTGCAACTAACGTCACAAAATAATTTGTGTATGAAATTTTTGAATGAAAACCTAATCTGTGCTGTAAACTTTCACTTAAAACACAGTAAAATTAAAAATAATAATAATATTAAATCTCAAAGATTACATACGATATACAACCCTTCTCATTAAACTAAAAAATACTAAAATAAGCAAATAAAATAAGAAAATATCTGGTTGTTATAACAATATTAAAAAGACAATTAAAAAATTATAAACATGGGATTCAGAATGATGGTTGCTTCAGATAAACGAAGACTGGAAAAGAGATGGAGGACCATATTGCAAAAGTAAGTTATTGTCAAGATCTAAGGTTTCAAGGGGTAAGAAGGAGACATTTTTTGCATTTTTGAAAACAACTAAGTATATAACTAGAAGAAAGTCGTGCATGGATCAGTGATGAAAGTGTGTCATAAATCACGGATTATAGTGAATTCATTTCTTTGTTCCTACTGTCAAATTGTTGTTATTATTATTAGGTGCCATCAAGTCAATTTAATTCACAGAGACCCTATGTGACAGAGTAAAACCACCCCACAAGGTTTCCTAGGTTGTAGTCTTTTTTTTTTTTTCCCAGAAGAAATAATCAAGTTATTTTTATTTTGAAAAGAAAACTAAGTGGTCCATCAATAGAGTAGATGAATAGATTATAGTATGTTTATACAGTTGAATTCTATACAGCAATAAAATAAAGTGAATTCAGTAGCATGGATGAATCTCAGAAACATAATGTTGAGTAAAAGACACCAGATACGAAAAGAATATATAGAGTGTGATTACATAGATCTAAATTGCAAAGTAAGCAAAACTCCACTATATCGTTTAGGGCTGCCCACAGAGTTAGTAAAACTTAAGAAGAGAAAAAAAAAAAAAAAAACTGAGAAGATGAGTATCTCCAAAGTCAGGATGCAGGTCACCTCTGGTGAAGAGAGGGGTTATTATCAGGGACTGGCTCAAAAAATGACCCTCAGATTTTAAGGATCAAGAAGCTAGAAATTGTTTCTATATATTTACCTATTCCTGTCATTTCCTGTTATCTCACACAAGTGAGGTCATATAGTATTTGTCCTTTTGTGATTGACTTATTTCACTTGGCATAATGTCTTTGAGATTCATCCATGTTGTAGCACATCTCTGGACTTCATTTTTTTTTAATGGGTGAGTAGTATTCCATTGTATGTATGTACTATATTTTGTTTATCCATTCATCTATTGTTGGGCGCTTGGATTTTTTCCATCATTTTGCTATTGTGACTAACGCTGCAGTGATCATAGGCGTACGGTATGACCTAACTTATATGAAAGCATAAGTAAATATGTAGAGACCAAAGGTTATTAGTCGTTACCAGGGCAGGGAGTGGGGAGGAAGAGAGGGCATCATTCTCTGGTTAGTGAGCTTATGTCTGCGGTGATGGGAAAATTGGCCTAGGCTGTAATCTTTGTGGGAACAGATCATCAAGTCTTTTTTCCCGAGGAGTAGCTGGGTGGGTTTGAACCACCAAACTTTTGGTTAGCAGCAAGAGCTTAACCACTGTGCCACCAGGGCTCCTTACGGTCAAATTAGTAGGGTGAAAACAATTATTCAGGACAGTCAGAAACTAGAAAGGAAAAAGAGAAAGATTGATAGGGACTACAGTCTTGAGGGAAGATTCTCAGAAAAAAGTAGAATTCAGGCAGAGGGGAGTAGGGAGAATATTTCAGCCCAGCACATCATCAAGAACAAAGACTAGAGACCCTGGAATGAGTTTAGGATTTGGGAAAAACAGTGTGAAAAGTGGTCATTAAAGGAAAGACAATCATATTAATAGAAGTGTGAGTGTACAGATAAATTTACAGGTCATCTTGAAATCTAAGCAGAGCTTACTGTATTTCAGGGGAGTCTCTGTAGGTTCTTCGGGAAGGACTATTATGATAAAAATACCATTTGGATGATCAGCATGGCAGCCATATTCAGGAAGGATGGAGAAAATGGTATTTATGCTTGCAGGAAGGATTGCAACTTAAGAAGCTGTTTGTAGTCATTCTAGGTAGGAGATGATACAGACCTAGGTTAAGTTGTCTATAGTAAAGAATAGAAATATGGTGTAGGATTTGGAATATATTTTTAAGAAAAAATCTATAGCACTTACCACTGATTGTAAAGTATGAATATCGAGCCCAGAAGAATAGAAATGACATTAACAACAGTGGGCAAATTAAGAACAGAAATCAACTTCGTGGGGAAAGGGGGAAGTAAATCAGTTCACTTGCAGACAAATTGATTTTGCGGAAACTAGAATATTTTACTCCACTAAATCCATACATCTCATGTACTTTGGATATATTATCAGAAGAGACCAGTCACTAAAGAAGGACATCATGCTTGGGAAAGTAGAGGGTCAGCAAAAAAGAGGAAGACCCTCAACAAGATGGATTGACACAGTGGCTGCAATAATGGGCTCAAGCATAGTAATGACTGTGAGGATGGACAGGACCGGGCAGTGTTTCGTTCTACTGTACACAGGGTCACTGTGAGTCAGAACCAATTTGACAGCACCTAACAACAATAACAAAAAAACTATACGTACAGAGCTATCAGGTTGGTTAAACTTCACATTTTAACCTGTTGTCTTTGACTCTGAAGAAAACAAAATAAATCTATAAAGATATAGATGAGATGGTGCATGTCAATTCAACCCATTTGGTGGTGTTGAGTCACTCTCAATCTACAATCACACCTGAAATGACTTTTTAGAGCAGCTGAAAACACTGAATCCATATTACCAATTAGATGAACACACGCACCAAATTGTACACCACACATTACAAGGACTCTGCCTTCTGTTTATTTTGCATTCTTTTACAGCTACTATTGTTGTTGCTGCTGGGTGACTTCGAGTCAAATTTAACTCATAGCGACCCCATGTGACAGAGTAGACATGCCCCATAGGGTTTCCTAGGCTGTAATCTTTATGGGAGCAGATCACCAGATCTTTCCTCCCTCAGAATGGCTGGTGGGTTTGCACCACCAACCTTTTGATTAGCAGCCAAGCGCTTAACTACTGCGCCACAGTAACTATTAGAGTGCGTTATTCCCATCAGACATCTGTAACAACAAAAACAAAAGCAAAGAAGCCCGTTGCCGTCAAGTCGATTCCAACTCATGGCGACCCTATAGAACAGAGCAGAACTGCCCCATAGGGTTTCCAAGGAGCAGCTGGTGGGTTCGAACTGTCGACCTTTTGGTTAGTAGCCGTAGCTCTTAACCACTGCACAGCCGTTAATTCTCTGTTTCACAACAAGGTCCTTCTCTTAAGAGGATTTCTATCCACCATAGCTTTTAGGGAAGTAACTGTCCCTTTCAAAGTTTCAAACAAATCTCCAAATGTCCCAAATTATTTATAATGTTCCTCGTATTTCTACTGTTAAGAATTCCTCAATGGCATTTGAAGAAAGTTTTTCTGTCTCTCCACCTAAGTAGTTACGATAAACAATATTCCCTTTTTGCCTAAACAGAGTGAAAGTTTCTCAGAACACAGGATATTAACAGAATATCATTAGAAAAATACAGTCACGTGTTACACACTAAATTGTTTCCATTCAAATTATGTGTTGGAATCCTAACCCCTGTACCCGTGGATGCCATCCTGTTTGGAAGTAGGGTTTTCTTTGTTATGTTAATTGGATCATGCTCAAGTGGGGGTTAGGTTGTAAATCTAATCACTTCTGAGTTATAAAAAGAGCAGATTAGACACAGAGATGCAGAGACACAAGGGAAGACAGATGCCAAGCCAAGGAACCAAGGAACCAAGGAATGCCCAGCGCTACTGACAAGGAAGAAATTGACAAAGCCAATGCCCTGACTTAGAATTTTAGTCTCCAGAACTGTGAGAAAATAAATTTCTGTTCTTCAAAGTCACCACTTGTACTTCTGTTACAGTCACACAATGTTTCAAGTCATGCTGGAAAAAGTTTCCAAAAATTAAATAGATGTGGCTATACTAAATCGTATGATCTAGCCTGTCTCTTCATTCCTCCACTCCAATAACACTCTGAAATCATAGCTATATAACAACAACAAACTCATTGCCATCGAGTCAATTCTGACTCATAACGACAGAGTAGATCTGCCCCATAGGGTTTCCAAGGAGCAGCTGGTAGATTCAAACTGTTGACCTTTTGGCTAGTAGCTGGGCTCTTAACCACTGAGCAACTAGGCTCCACTGCATAGCTATATTAAAAAAAAAAAAAAAAAAAAAAACAGTTGCCA
>NW_004444214.1:907094-917842 GCF_000243295.1 Trichechus manatus latirostris
ACTGGTGGATTCGAACTGCTAACCTTTTGGTTAGTAGCCGTAGCCCTTAACCACTATGCCACCAGGGCCCCGAATAGCTGCATAATAACCCTTAAAATATTCAGACAGAACACTGAGCTCATGTGAAAAGTATGACCACTCTTTATTTGTGTTTGAGGAAATATTCCAATAAAAATCTCTGCACAGTCCTTAATTAGCACTCAGGTGACTTCTGATTCCTGTCAATCAAAGCTCTTTCCTCTTCCATCAAATATTATCATGCCGGCCGAAGCAAGGAAAGGGAGGTCGAGGTTTTCACTGACCTTCTCAGCAGCTGGGCTCGCTTTCATCAGACAGCTCATTAGTGCACACAGGCTGATCAGCAAGGTTACCCTAAACTGAGATGCAAGAGCCAAGCTGACATTTGCATATTATATTAATGACATTCAGAGTACCATTTGGCGTTCCTAGGGGGATAGAAGAAGAGCAAAGTATAATCAAAACCATTAATTGTTTAAAGAAAACTGCAGATTCTTGTAACACTTAGGATGGTTAAGGAATTTCAATTTAATGTAGAAGAGGAGAAAAGACATATAATTATGAAACAAGAGTCCTGCCATTCGATGACTGTATCTGAGGTTCACTCTTCAGGGAGTCAAGCACATCCAATCCATCTCCCAGGATGACACTGCTTACTGGACCACACTGTAGAGCCTCTTGCTCTGATGAGGAGCAGGAGTTGAGAGCAGAGGTGTGGGTACATGCCAATTAAGTATGACAATCATTATGCAGTTTACTCCTTGGTGGATTGATGTGGGTGCCAACAGGAGTGTTCTAATAGAACCTGCCTGATTGCCCACTCCCAAGTCCCTGCAGATGCCACTGCTGGGCCTACTTGGCCTTCAACCTTGCTCCTAAGGTAGATTCTGGGACCAATTTGGCCACTAGGAGGGCAAATACATGGGTCATCACAGGGTCTTTTCACCTAATACGTAATTAGTCATATCATTCGTCCTGGTCTCATTTTCCCACTTGGTTCAGTAACCAGATCTCTTCTTTTTTGCTGATGACACAGATTCTGTTTGGTCACCAGCTCTTCTAGTAGGGTCCCTGTCTTGTTCTTTGTATCCTAATTTCTAGTCTGGCTTCTTTAGACAAATTTGATTTTGCTTCCCTAAATCTCTGAGAAACGAAAGAATGATACCTGAACCTCAGAACCAGGAACCAAGAGTTCAGACACTAATATTGTCTTAGTTATCTAGTGATGCTAGAACAGAAACATCACAAGTGGGTAGCTTTAAAAAACAGAAATTTGTTTCCTCACAGTTTAGGAGACTAGAAGTCTCAGTTCAGGGGACTGGCTCTAGGAGAAGGCTCTCTCTGTTCCGCTCTGGGGTGGGGAGCAGATCCTTGTCTCAGCTTCTCTAGCATTCTCAGCATTCCGCATGGCATCTGTCTTTCCCCATTTGTGCTTGATTGCTTCTGTGTCTAATCTGCTCTTTTTATATCTCAAAAAGTATTAGATTTAAAACACACCCTACACTAATATGTCCTCATTAACATAATAATGGAAACCCTATTCCCAAATGGGATTACATCCACAGGTATAGGGATTAGAATTCCAGCAGACATTTTGAGGGGACATAACTCAATCCATGACAAACAGCTATCTGTGATAGTGATCATCGTCTGCTGTCAGCATCTCCAGGGGCTTCCTCTCTTCAGGGCAATAAGGTTCCTTGGCGATTGCTGACACCTCCTGGATTGGCTGCCTGCCCATCAGACTCTTTATGGCACCTTATGCTGAGCCCGTGAATTGAAACCAGCTCAACGACACACAACAACAACAACATGCTGAGCTCAGCTCTATCAAGATCCCTGCCAACCCGGCCACAACTGCCTCCCGGACTGCTGTCTAAATAAAAGGTTGCCCAGGAAAGGTAATTTATATTTACATATGCACATTACATATCCACGTTTGCATATGCACAGGTTCTTGGGATTTGGATGTGGACTTCTCGGGTGGGAGGGCATTATTCAGCAAAGTACCACAAATTTAGCAGTTTAAAACAACACAGACTTTTATCTCACAGTTTCTGTAGGTCAGAAATTTGAGCACAGCACAGCTTAGCTAGGTCCTCTACTCAGAGTCCCCCAAAGTCAAAATCAAGGTGTGGACATGGCTGCGTTCCTTTCTAGAGATGCTGGGGGAGATTCTACTCCAAGCTCATTCCAGTTGTTGGCAGAACTCAGTTCCTTGTGGTTGTAGGACTGAGGTTGCCATCTTCTAGGTCTCCACACCTAGCACCTGCCCACATTTTTCCCACATTTTTCACACAGTCCCTTCCAGGAACAGCAGACCGAGTTCTTCCCTCATTTCAGTTCTCTCAGATTTCTTCTTCTACCACGTCTCTCTGACTCTAGCCAGAGAAAGACCAAAGAGTATATGATTATTATATTTATTTTTTAAATAGGTTGAGTATGTGATCTAGCATTTATATCTTTGCAGTAGAGGTAAGTTGTATATCATCTTAGTCCACTATGCTACGAATGTTTGTTTGTTCTTTAGAAACACCTTTTTTTTAATTGTACTTTAGATGAAGGTTTACAGAACAAATAGTTTCTCATTAAACTGTTAGTACTGTGTACTACATATTGTTTTATGACAATGGTTAACAACCCACGACATGTCAACACTGTCCCTTCTCAACCTTGGTTTCCCTATTACCAGCTTTCCTGTTCCCTCCTGCCTAGAAGCTCACCTTTTGAGATGCAAATATTTCCTGGGAATAATAAGGCTTTGGGGAATTGTCTTGTTTCAATCAGGTCATTCAATAATAAAGCACTTCCATAAAAAGATGATCGATCACTTATGTGCCACCATCTTATTCAGAAGCACAGTAAGGAATAAAATTTTCTAATGTCTTATCAAGACAAATTGTTGTAACAACATTGGAATTAGAATTGTCAAGAAGAAGACAACCTCTAATTTGTCCCCTCTCCATAGGTCAAAACCATTTAAAAGCCACATTCCACTAAAACCCATTACCGTCGAGTCAATTCTGAGTCATAGCGACCCTACAGGACAGAGTAGAACTGCCCCATAGGGTTTCCAAGGCTGTAAATCTTTTTACAGAAGCAGACTGTCACATCTTTCTCCCATGGAGCAGCTGGTGGGTTCGGACTGCCAACCTTTCTGTTAACAGCCAAGCACTTTAACCACTGTGCCACCAGAGCTCCTCATTCCACTAAAGCAGAGAGTATTTTTTCCATTTACTTTAAATAAATTTCATTATTCCAGGAGTCAGGCAAACGGTCACTCAAATTAAGCCCTAAGTGCAAGGAGAGCCTGGGTCTAAAGGGCTATAACTCACTTCCCTCATGACCTTGGACATTAAGTAGGAAGATAGGATTGATACACAAAAACACAAATAACATGAACAGGCACAAAAGGTCCATTGTAAATTTGGTTTGAAATAATGAGGGACTTGGAAGTATCTCTTCTCCTGAAGCAGAGGAATGAAAATGAAAATGAAAAAGTGTGTCTGAGTTTTAGAAAAAAGTAAATAAGGTAACTGTGTTAAACGTTTACTAAGATGGCTTCTAGTTCTGAAAGTTTGTGATTCTGGAAGATCATGCAAAACAAATTCAAGGTTAAACATTCAAAAAGAGAAAAAAGAAAACTGGGGAGAAGAGACCTGAGCCAGCGAGGTCACACGCTTAGGCTCCGGTGACTTTTCCAAAAACCCAAAAACCCCATTGCTGTCGAGTCAATTTCGACTCATAGCAACACTATAGGACAGAGTAGAACTGCCCCATAGGATTTCCAAAGAGCAGCTGGTAGATTCAAACTGCTGACCTTTTGGTTAGCAACCAAGCTCTTAACCACTGCACCACCAGAGCTCCACCTGTGACCTACTGCCTTACAATTTCCTCAATCTCTCTCCTCCATCTTCACAAGAGATATCTGAGAAAAACTGTAGGAGTCACCACAATTGATGTCCTGCAAATTGACTGGCTAATGTATTGAAACAAGAGCCATACTTGTCTCCACAGCCAAAGGAGACCCACTGTAAGAATAATAAAATAAATAAGTAAAACTTGCATCTCTCAGGTTGGGTTGTATTTTCTCCAACACTGTGCAGCTACTGTTGATTCATATATTCATGTATTCCTGCCAAAGTTAGCTTAGAATGTAGAGAATGGATGGAAGTACAGACAAACAATGCAAAGGGAAACTGGAAGTTGTTTAAGTTCTCTGACCACTCAGTAGTCTGCCTCCCCACACCCAGAATAGAACTATTTTAGATGCACAGTTGGAGGGAAAAGCTACGATCAAAAAGCTTCATCTTAGTCTCCAGATGGGAAGAATCGTAGATATTAACATTTCCTGTTCAAGTAGGAACAATCTTACATTATACCCCTGAAGGAAACAAAAAGTGAAAATGCTTAAGTTCTTTTCACCAGACCATATGTTACATAAATAATTTTTTTTTTAAAAAAAAAAAAAAGGATGATTATTTACTGGGATATACTAACTTCCTTAAGATCTATTTTAAAATGTTTGGTAGGAATGTGGAATTGGGTATTCAAATCTTCACCTACCCTCAGTTGAGATGTTCAACCTCAAGTTTGACACAGCAGAGTTACCTAACATTGCAAACCCTTACCTTTGTATTTGCTAGTTCATCATTAGATGATTTCTTTGAAAAGGGAATTTTTCCCTTTTATGTCTCTAAATTGTAACCCATTAATTTTGTTCTCTATGTGGTTATCCCTCAACAAGATGGACTGACACAGTGGCTGCAACAATGGGCTCAAACATAGCAACAATTGTAAAGGATGGCTCAGGACCAGGCAGTGTTTCATTTTGTTGTGCATAGGGTTGCTATGAGTTGGAACCGACTCGACAGCACCTAACAACAACAACATTGATCATGCATCATTTTTAGACACAAAGCTGTGTAAATAGAATGACAAAAATATTTTTGAAAAGTTATAATCGATTAACAGTTACTTTTAAGTTACATTGTTCCTGTGAATATTTCAATATAAATACATATTTTCAAAAAGACATTTGAAAACTACCTGTCGCTTTTCCACTATGCCTACAGAAATGACTGATTCTAGCCTATTTCAGCCAAAAACACTTTCTAAGCAGAAAGTCTGATAATACTTTGTGACAAAAGAACTGGGTGCCTGAAAAATTTTTGACATTTTTCACAATTGCAGGATCTTAGGTTGCAGATGTTTTCTCAAAACGTCAGCAATAATAAAAATCTACATTTGTCAAGCAGTTACTGTTTTTCAAAGTACAATGCATACTTAGAAAATTTCAAAATTTCTATTAAATGTGGTTGTTAGGTGCCGGCGAGTCGGTTCTGACTCATAGCAAAACTACGTACAACAGAACGAAACACAGCGCGGTCCTGCGCCATCCTCACAATTGTTGCTATGCTTGAGCCCATTGTTGCAGCCACTGTGTCCATCTACCCCCTTGAGGGTCTTCCTCTTTTTCGCTGACCCTCTGCTTTACCAAGGATGATGTCCCTCTGATCCCTCCTGACAACCTGCCCAAAGTACGTGAGACGTAGTCTCGCCATCTTTGCTTCTAAGGAGCATTCTAGTTGTACTTCTTCCAAGACAGATTTGTTCGTTCTTTTGGCAGTCCATGGTATATTCAATATTCCTCACCAACACCACAATTCAAAGGCATCAGTTCTTCTTCGGTCTTCGTTATTCATTGTTCAGATTTTGCATGCATATGAGGAGATTGAAAACACCATGGCTTGGGTCAGACACACCTTAGTCCTTAAGGTGACATCTTTGCTTTTCAACACTTTAAAGAGGTCTTTTGCTGCAGATTTGCCCAATGTAATGTGTCTTTTGATTTCTTGACTGCTGCTTCCACGGGTGTTGATTATGGATCAAAGTAAAATGAAATCCTTGACAATCTCAATCTTTTCTCTGTTTATTATGATGTTGCTTGTTGGTCCAGTTGTGAGGATTTTTGTTTTCTTTATGTTGAGGTATAACCTATACTGAAGGCTGTGGTCTTTGATCTTCATCAGTAAGTGCCTCAAGTCCTCTTCACTTTCAGCAAGCAATTAGCATTTCCAAAATATCCTGACATTCCAATTTTTATGCCTATATCTTTGAAACTTTTGCCATAGTGTTGATAACCTCACTGGATGGATGTTTAAACTAGATTAACGTTTTATATGTTCCTTCTCCTTTGGTAATTCCAGGACATTTTAACAAAAATTGATGATTTTAATAATTTCATTCAGCAAATGTAATTAAGTACCCATATGATTCAGACAAGGAGCCCTGGGGGAGAAATGGTTAAGAGTTCAGCTGCTAACCAAAAGGTTGGTGGTTCAAACCCACCAGCTACTCCAAGTTGAATATTATTTTATCTCATTATATAATAGTATGTAATCCCATAAAGATTACAGCCTAGAAAGCCTATAGAGCAGTTCTACTCTGTTATATAGGGTTCCTATGAGTCAGAATCGACTTGATGGTATACAACAAGAATAACATGATCCAGATGACATATTTCATTGGGCATATCTGCTGCAAAAGACCTCTTTAAAGTTCTAAAAAGCCAAGATGTCACTTTGATGACTAAGGTGTGCCTGACACACGCCATGGTCTTTTCAATCACCTTGTAGGCATGTGAAATTTGGACAATAAACAGAACAAGAATTGATGTGTTCGTACTGTGGTGTTGGTGCAGAATATTCAATACACTGCAGGCTGCCAGAAGAATGAACAAATCTGTCTTAGAAGAAATATAACCAGAATGCTCCTTAGAAGCTAGGATGGCAAACTTCATCTTGCTTACTTTGGACCCATCATCAGTGTCTTGGTTATCTAGTGCTGCTATAACAGAAATACCACAAGTGGATGGCTTTAACAAGCAGAAATTTATTCTTTCACAGTATAGGAAGCTAGAAGTCCGAATTCAGGGTGCCAGCTCCAAGGGAAGGATTTCTCTCTGTGTCAGTTCTGGGGGAATGTCCTTGTCCTCAACCTTCCCCTGATCTAGGAGCTTCTCAGTACAGAAACCCTGGGTCCAAAGGATGCACTCTGCTCCCAGCACTGATTTCTTGGTGGTATGAGGTCCCCCTGTCTCTCTGTTCGCTTCTCTCTTTTATGCCTCAAAAGAGATCGATTTAAGACACAACCTAATCTTGTAGATTGAGTCTTTCCTCATTGACATAACTGCCTATGATCCTGCTTCATTAACATTATAGAGGTAGGATTTACAACACATAGGAAAATCACATTGGATAACAAAATGGTGGATAATCACACAATACTGGAAATCATGGCCTAGCCAAGTTGACATTTTTGGGGGACACAATTCAATCCATAACAATCTGGAAAGACCAGTGGCTAGAAAAGAACATCATGGCTGGTAAAGCAGAGAGTCGGTGAAAACAAAGCAAACTCTCCACAAGATGAACTGACACAATAGCTGCAATAATGGTCATGAAGATGGCACAGGACAGGGCAATGTTTCATTCTGTCATATGTACAGTTGCTATGAGTCAGAGCTGACTCGGTGGCATCTACCAACAACAATGATCCAGATACTATGTTAGATGCAAATTATACAAAGAAGAATAAGACATATTCTATTATGTATTGATTAATAGTGCTTTATTAAAAATCCATGAAATTAAAGGGAAACTAATAAAAGCAACACTTGCTATATGGATAAGTGAAATATGAAAGAAATTGAGAGATATTATTGTCAGTTTCAGCATTACACCCCACTAAAACTGCTTTCCCAGAAAAGCTAAATGAAGGTTACCTTTTTTTGGGCTGTACTCGCTTCTATTCTTACTACCACTGTCTGGCAAGTGTGCTGAAGAATTGAAAAATGGACAAAAGATTGCAGCCAGGAGCATGAGAAGAAAAACAAAATAAAGAATCTTAAGTTAGAATGAAGACTAACTCTAAACTTGCTCATTGAGACACTTTTATAACCATTGAGTCACACTGCAATATATTTTTATTAATAATGTAGAAGCTTTAAAAGAGCAAATATTTCTGACAGAGCAGATACTTTACCTTGAAAGCACAAGCTCTTTATAAACTAAAACGTTTCTTCCCTGCTGCTCTGGAAGCACAGTATTTGGTTGGTGTTTTCTGGAGGAGATCGTTAGCTCTTTAGTACATCCTTCCCTTCCTGCAAGTCCAGCCCCTCCCACCAGGGATCTAAGATCAGTGCTCACCTTTAAAGCACATAGCCCCCATTGACTTCAATGGCCACCCAAGGCAACGAGGTTGCTAGAGCATTCTTGTCAAACAGTGTTGAAAAGTGACCTGTGAGGAGAAACAATAAACTAGCTCTGAAGTGCAACTTTCCACTCATCATAAAATTAAGCTTCTAAATGTTTAGAAATCTGGCAAAGCCAAATGTAATTTTTACTTTGCTTATGAATGATGTTCTTTACTTATAAATGTGTTGAGTGCATGTTCATTGACCTGTAACGTCCTCTTTGTCTGCACCCCAGAACTGTCTAATATTTGAATCTGTTAATGTATAGCACCACCACCTGTCTGTCAGTTTGTCATACTGTGGTGGCTTACATGTTGCTATGATGCTGAAAGCTATGCCACTGGTATTCAAATACCAACAGGGTCAGCCATGGTGGACAAGTTTCAGTGGAGCTTCCAGACTAAGACAGACTATGAAGAAAGGCCTGGCGATCTACTTCCAAAAATTAGCCAATGAAAACTCTATGGATCACAATAGAATATTATCTGATATAATCCTGGAAGATGGATTCAAACATACCAATGATTACTATGATTGTACAGGACCAGGCAACGTTTCATTCTATTGTACATGGTATGGCCATGAGTGGGAGCTGACTCGATGGCAACTAACAATAATACATTGTAAATCCCTGTAGAGTAAATAGAAACTAAATATTTCTTTTAAACAATGTTAATCACGATTTACAGATACTCTGGCAAGGAGCAAAGGGTTTCACTGCACAATGAATGTGTGACTGAGAAGAAAACGAACAAGTCTTCTTTCCTTGGAAACATTACCTCTTCGTACCTCACGTTCAGATTCAGTAATATTAAGTAGGATGATCTGGTAAGGATAATAGGAAGATAATATTAAGGATTTTTTTTAGTATCATTTTCTGCTTTTTAAACTTCTTGGTTTTTTCATAGTAAGTGACTTTTAGTAAATCAACCTTGCTTATTACTACCTGAAAAATTCTCCATAACTTATTGACTTAAACCCACAATGATCATTTTGTTATGTCTCACTTTGGGGTTCAGTTGGGTGAGTATTAGGCTCCATATGGCACTGACTACTGAGGTCACTTGGAGCAGAGGGTCCAAGACAGCTTTGCTCATGTGTACAGACCTTAGGAGTGATGGTTAGAATCTGGGCTCAGGTGGGACTGTCCACTGAAGAACCTAGAGGTAACCCCTCCAGCATGGCAGTTTCAGAGTATCTGGATGTCCTACAAGGCAGCTCCAGGCATCTGGAACAACTATTCTAAGAAACAGAAAGTGGAAGCTGATAATTTCTTTAAGAACTGGACCCAACAGTTGGCACAGCTTCACTTCCACCATATTGTATTAGTCAAAGCAGTCACAGACCCCCCCTAGATTCAAGGAAGGCAACATGTCCCCCATCTCTCAGGAGAAGTGTCAAAGAAATGGCCCGTACCCTGTTGCCATTGAGTTGATTCTGAGTCTTGGTGACCCTACAGGACAGGGTAGAACTGTCCCATAGGGTTTCCAAGGCTATAATCTTTACAGAAGCAGACTGCCATATTCTTCTCTCATGGAGCAGCTGGTGGGTTCAAACCATCGACCTTTTGGTTAAGGGTCACCGAGTGACCTAACCACTGTGTGAACATCCATCTTTAATCTGCCCTACTAACAAACTTACTGAGTGCCTGCTGCATGCCCCTAGAGATAAATTTAGGGCTTTAGATTTTCTACTAACTGACTTATCTAACCTTTACTAAATCATTTGTGTACTATTTTTAGGTAAAGAATTCCTCCGTCTTCTGTAAGTTTCTTCTAGTAACTGAAGAAACAGAGAATATAAAAAATGGGATTTTTAGAATGTATTTGTTAACTTACAGTATCTATTATCATGATTTCTGTATCAACAATATTAAACATGAAAATTATTTTCCTGAAAAAGAAATATAAACCTGTTTTCAAATTCAACAAATAATCACCTGGGACTTCCGGCAAAATGGTGCTCTAGGCAGAAGCACCACACCATCCCTCCACAGCAAAGATCCGAAAAACTAAGCCAAACAGAGAAAACAGCAATCCTGAAACCCTAAAACATCAAATGAAGAGATGAAGAACTCAGCCAAGCACCAATGGAGTGAGAAAACTGACAGAGAACAGAGAGCGAGGAGAGATTCATGCAGAGGTCCCCTATCAGTTAACGCAGCACGGACCCGCCATCTTCGACTCCTATCAAAGACCAGCAAATAGGGGGTATGAGAAAGCACCTTCATGGACCTTCCAGCGGGAGACAGAACAACTGGTAATTTGCGACATATGCTTTCCCACCCCCCACCCTCCTTCATCCCCACTCAGCCTCCTCTGTTTCCCGTGGCCACAGTCTCTTGTCCGGGAAGCACCAGCTGCTTCGATTCTACCTGCCCACACTGGCCGGCTCTCTGGGTGCCATTTGTTTGGCTGATGGTGTTGCTTTTTTTCCTCTTCTTTTGATTTCTTCCTTACCTCTCACCACCTCC
>NW_004444214.1:924664-926509 GCF_000243295.1 Trichechus manatus latirostris
TACCACCACTGACTGCTCTGACCGGGATCACAACAGAGGGTTCTGGACAGAGCTGGAGAAGGATGTAGAACAAAATTCTAACTCACAAAAAAAAGACCAGATTTACTAGCCTAAAGGAGACTGGAGAAACCCTGAGAGTATGGCTCTCAGACACCCTTTTAGCTCAGTGGTGAAGTCACTTCTGAGGTACACCATTCAGCCGGGTAGTAGACAGCCCCATAAAACCAAATGGGACTAATGAGGCACAGCAGTCCAGGGACAAGGACCAGAAGGCAGAAGGGGACAGGAGAGCTGGTGATAGGGAACCCAAGGTTGAGTCAGGACAGTGTTGATGTGTTGTGAGGTTGTTAACCATTGTCACAGGGCAACGTGTACTCTTTAATGAGAAACTGTTTTGTTCTGTAAACCTTCATCTAAAGTGAGAATAGCAGCACGATTGGAAGAGTGTAGTCGATGTCACTGAACTGTGCATGTAGAAATTTTTGAAATGTTGTATCTTTTGCTATGTATATTTTCACCAAAAAAAAAAGGTTGAGAAGGGAGAGGGTTGACATGTCGTGAGGTTGTTAACCAATGTCATAAAACAATATGTGTACTACTTTTCATGAGAAACTATTTGTTCTGTAAACCTTCACCTGAAGTACAATAAAAAATAAATAAATAAGCAAAAACTAATAATAATAAATAAATAATCACCTGTCTGTGAAGCAGCAGCTTTCCTATTTCATGGATTGGAATCTGAGACGTATAAAAATTTAGTCACTTTCTCAAGGTCATCCTGCTGGTAGAGGTCAGGACTGGGGCCAGTGTCTCCCTTGTGATTGAGTACATACATTGCATCTGTGCAACTGAATCACATCAATATTTTAACATAAAATTCTACAATGCCATTCAATGCCATTTATCCTCATTCTCGTTGAAACATTGACATTCAATATTCAGAAATTCTTATGATCATGTATGCACAGTACCTCTGAGAAGTCTCAAGGCATTTCTATTCAGAGCCTCCCACCTGTGCCCTGAGGGCATAGTAATTTATATTTCTGTCCTATACCACTTGGAGATAATTACATGGCAGTTAGGCTGTTTTTTTCTACCATATTAATGTTCAATAACCGCTCTTTCGACAATCTGCTGACATCTAATTAGCAGAAAACATCTTAGCAAATGCAAACATCATGCCCATTTGATAGGCTCAAGGTAGGTTATTGAAGAAGAGGAAAGGATAACTGCATTCAGGTAACGGCATTGGTGTTGGTCTTAATATGCCCATTGTTATGGACTGAATTGTGTCCCCAAAAAGTATGTGTTGTAAATCCTAACCTCTATGCCTGTGGTTATAATCTTAGTTAATGAGATAGGATTAGTGTAGGGTGTGTCTTGAGTCAATCTCTTACAAAGTATAAAAGGAGGAGATCAAGAAAGCAGAGACAAGGAAGAGAGATGCCAAGCTACATGAAGATTGCCCAGGAGCAGAAGCCCAAAGAGACAAGGACCTTCCACCAGAGCCAACAAAGAGAAAGCCTTTCCCTACAGGCGGTGCCCTGAATTAGACTTCTAGCCTCCTAGACTGTGAGAAAATAAATTTCTGTTTGTTAAAGCCATCCACTTGTGGTATTTCTGTTATGGCGGCACTAACTAAACACCGATTAAGCACAACTATACAACTCCTAAAAATCTACAGAATAAGTGTTATCATTTAATGAGAACCACATATATGTTAAATATTAAAATAATGGTCCTTACAAAGCATATTTTCAGTATCACCAGTATGCACAATTTTTAGTACTGTAGGTGCATGAGATTATTAGAGGACTCAATGGATTTAAAAGTATTAATTATATA